>NC_037683.1:29280949-29388540 GCF_003255815.1 Theropithecus gelada | reverse complement strand
TGAGACGGAGTCTCGCTCTGTCGCCCGGGCTGGAGTGCAGTGGCCGGATCTCAGCTCACTGCAAGCTCCGCCTCCCGGGCCTACGCCATTCTCCTGCCTCAGCCTCCCAAGTAACTGGGACTACAGGCGCCCGCCATCTCGCCCGGCTAGTTTTTTGTATTTTTTTAGTAGAGACGGGGTTTCACCGTGTTCGCCAGGATGGTCTCGATCTTCTGACCTCGTGATCCACCCGTCTCGGCCTCCCAAAGTGCTGGGATTACAGGCTTGAGCCACCGCGCCCGGCCTACATGCATTATTCTTAACAAATCCCTAAATAATTCTGTAAGATAGGTATAATTTTTACTAGTTTTATTAAAGTATAACTGACATGCAATAAACTACACATATTTAGAGTGAAAAGTCTGATAAGTTTTGATGTATTTATACATTCATGAATCCATTACCACAATCAAGGTAATGAACATATCCATTCCCTCCAAAGTTTTGTATCCCTCCTGCCTCTTTATATCTCCCTTCTAATCTTCCTCATCCCCCAACCCCTGTACCACTGTTCTGCTTCCTGCCACTATAGATTAAACTACATTTTCTAGAATTTTTTATAAATGGAATTATACCATATGAATTTTTTGTGGTTTCTTTCATTCTGCATAATTATTTTGAGATCATCTATGTTGTGTATATCAACAGTCCATTCCTTTTTTTCAGATAGAAATAATTGTAGATTCACATGCAGTTGTAAGAAATAATACAAGATGTCTTGTTCCCCCCTTTTTTGGCTTTAAAAGTATATTATACTATGTAATTGATAATTTCAATATATGATCTGATTTTGATGTCTAATGTTACTGCTATATCTCACTGATGATGCCAATATATTTTGTGATTTTTGTCTATTAGCATGTGTTTCTCTCAATTTTGTTGAAGGTCTTTGAAGCATGAGTTGAAGTACATTCCTCCAGAAAAAAATGTATTTTCCTCTAGAAAGGATTTACTTTTGTTTTTCTATGTGTTTGGGAGGCACTGTCAACCTGGGACCACTTTAAATTAAATCACCACTATTTTTCAAATTATGTAGGTGGTTGGAATTCTGACTGTAGCCAGGCATGATAGCTACCTTCTGGTTAGAAGTACTTAAGAGAAATGTTTTTTCTTTTCCTCTCTTCCAGCTGCAAGGTAGAAATATGCAAATGTATTCAGAGTTCCATTTGATATGGTGGTTTATTTTTGTATGCTCTTATTTTGATGGTAGTTTGTTGAACTGCCAGTTTTATGTAGGGGTCCCCTATCAGACCTTCCACATAGGATATTTCTTGACTCTACACTACATGTAGACCTCAAAACAAAAGTTCAAAGTCTCCAAGGTTTAATAAAAAGCTTGGAGTGAAAGCCAGCTTTGGTGCTTACTTGCTTCCCAGGATTCCTGTTTTCACTTTGTTTTTGGCCTCCAAATGCAACTCAGTGATTCATTTAAATATTTTTTAAAAGAATACCTTATCCAAAGTTCCATTTCCATAATGGAATAGTTGAGACACAGACAAGAGTTTAACTTTACTCAGATAAATTTTGAATATACATGTGAAATGTATATTTACTTCTAAATTATTTTGTTAAACTATAAACAAGTTTTGCTAAAATGTTATTTATTTATTTTTGAGATGGAGTCTCGCCATGTTGCCCAGGCTGGAGTGCAGTGGCAATCTCAGCTCCTGCAACTTCCACCTCCCTGGTTCAAGGGATTCTCCTGCCTCAGCCTCCAGAGTAGCTGGGACTACAGGTGTGCACCACCATGCTCAGCTAATTTTTGTATTTTTAGTAGAGAGGGGTTTCAACATGTTGACCAGGCTGGTCTCGAACTCCTGGCCTCAAGTGATCTGCCTGTAACGGCCTCCCAAAGTGCTGGGATTACAGGCATGAGCCACGGTGTCCGGCCGTTTTTTTGTTTTGTTTGTTCGTTTGTTTGAGACAGAGACTCCCTCTGTCACCCAGGCTGGAGTGCAATGGTGCCATCTCGGCTCACTGCAACCTCCCCCTCCCAGGTTCAAGTGATTCTTGGGCCTCAGTCTCCCGAGTAGCTGGGACTAAAGGTGCGCCCTGACACTCCCGGCTAATTTCCGGCTGTTCTTAAAATGTTTTTAAATGTCCTTTTTGGAGAGCTTGGGCAACTAAAACTTTTAACATTAGATGTGATTTTTTTTTTTTTTTTTTAACAAACAATTCAATTTGGAAATACAAATTACGTGTATGGGACTGTTTTATGTACTACTTGTATTTCATTTCTTTTCTTTTCCTTCTCCCATGTATAGGAATTACCCAGGAAATCAGCAAGATCCAGATCTTGTCATATACTTCTGCACCTAGCATAATGAACCTTATGGAAGATATCTTGATATTTTAGTTTTAGGCTAAGTTATATATTCTGTTAAGAAATGGTCAAAGAAAATGGATATCCTACATTTCTACTGGTTGTACCTTTTTACAAATACTTTCTATTTTTCACTTAAAAGCAATTAATCTTTACCTGTAAGCAAAAATGGGTTCAAAGGGCTTCTACATCTTTCTAATTGCCACATCATGTAGTATTTATTAGCTGATTCTTCAGCAGTAAGCAAATGACTGAAAAAAAAAAAAAAGAGTTAAAGCTTAATACATTAATAATATTGAGTCTTTTGTATAATAAATTTTATTTTATTTTTTTGAGACAGAGTCTCACTCTGTCGCCCAGGCTGGAGTACAATGGCACTATCTCGGCTCACTGCAACCTTCTCCCCAGGTTCAAGCGATTCTCCTGTCTCAGCCTCCTGAGCAGCTGGGATTAAAGGTGTCTGCCACCACGCCCGACTAATTTTTGTATTTTTAGTAGAGGTGGGGTTCCACCATGTTGGCCAGGCTGGTTGCCAGCTCCTGACCTCAAGTGATCCACCCACCTTGGCCTCCCAAAGTGCTGGGATTACAGGTGTGAGCCACCGCACCCGGCCCAAAATTTTATTTTTAAAAAGTATTTTTAAAGTACTTTTACACTCGGCCGGGCGCGGTGGCTCAAGCCTGTAATCCCAGCACTTTGGGAGGCCGAGACGAGCGGATCACGAGGTCAGGAGATCGAGACCATTCTGGCTAACACGGTGAAACCCCGTCTCTATTAAGAAATACAAAAAACTAGCCGGGCGAGGTGGCGGGTGCCTGTAGTCCCAGCTACTCGGGAGGCTGAGGCCGGAGAATGGCGTGAACCCGGGAGGCGGAGCTTGCAGTGAGCTGAGATCCGGTCACTGCACTCCAGCCTGGGCAACGGAGCGAGACTCCGTCTCAAAAAAAAAAAAAAAAAAAAAAGTACTTTTACACTCAAAATCAAGTGAAAAATTAACTTTATAAATGTGTAAACTGCAGTAGAGTTCTACAGACCAAATATCAAATACAGTACTCACTTCCTCCATCCCTGGGAAAATTTGGTAATTTGTAAACTAAAGTGTTCCTACTGGACTATAAATTACTTCCACCTCTACCTCCCTCAATGGAACCTGGAGCCAGAGAGGGCTGACTTGGGAGAGTTTAGCACTTCCCTCCATAAACTATGCTAGCATCAACCTTATACGCCACCAAAAATAAAAATACAATCTAAGTAAAATTACCATGCTTACCAAGCAAATAGCAACCTCAACAAAAATTTTTATAAAATTGCTGTCCCCAAGTCTAATCCATATAGAAATTCTGGAGCCTCTACTGGTTGAGGATCAGAACTATAAAACAGTCCTCCTCTGGAGATGGCAGAGTCCTAAAGTTTGGTTTAAGACGTTCAATCTTGGTGGGTTTGTGAGTGAGTGATGTGTGTCTGGGTATGTGTGTTTAGTGGTACTGTGGGGAGAAGGGAGAAAATATGCATGACAATCAGTGTAAATTACAGCTAATCGGTAACTATGAAGCTACTAGCTTTGGTAGGGGAAAGACTATTAATTCATAAATCCCTTAATTTGTGTCCCAAGCTTCCTGTTACCATGACTGAGAATTGATTATATTCTGTTTCTCTGTTCATGTGGAACATATATGAGCATGCTAATTATAAGTATTTTGGGCCGGGTGTGGAACATATATGAGCATGCCAGTTAAATTGACAATCTAGGGCAGTGGAAAGCTAGGTTTTATGTCTAAGGCATCCAGGTTACCCACATAATCCAAAAATCTGGTCATGCGGTAGCAAATTTGAGAATCTAGAGAATTCCTGAATCTTACCAAGGTTTCTTTGACAACACCTCAGATTGTAAGCAACTATTTTAAAGTGAAAGGAAGGGGTTATATCTAGCAAGCCAAGTCCAATATAGACACACATTTCACTCTTAATGGAGATTTCTGAAGGCATGTCTGAATCTGATACATTGTTCATAAAAATATATTCACAAGTCAGCAGTTAGTAGGTTAATAAAATCTTATGCCATACAGACTTTTCTTTTTCATCCCATAAAATCTGGCATAGAATCTTATATGTCATAAGCACTAAAAATATTGTTAACTGGGTATTATTTTCAGCCAAAATGTTGTGCTCTGAAATAAAAATAATTGGGACCATAAAAATAAGTTACAGCTACAATAACATTCTTTATTATTTTTCCTTCTTTTTTAAAAAAATTTTAACACCTTTTCTCCTTGTTTTTAGTTTTACAGTTGAGATATACAGTCGTTCCCCCTTATCCATGAGTTCACTATACTCAGTTTCATTTATCTATGGTCAACCACAGTCCAAAATATTAAATGGAATATTCCATAAACAATTCATAAGTTTTAAATTGCACTGTTGTGAGCAGTGCGATGAAATTTCATGCCATCCTACACCATCTCACCCAGGATGTGAATCATCCCTATGCCCAGCATATCCACACTATCTATACTCACTACCTGCCCATTTAGTCACTTAGCAGCATTCTCAGTTATCAGATCGGCTATCACAGAATCACAGTGCTTGTGTTCAAGTAACCCTTACTGTATTTAATAATGACTCCAAAGCACAAGAGTAATGAGGATGGTATTTGTTATGGTTGTTCTATTTTACTATTTTACTGTAGTTATTGCTGTTAATGTCTTACTATGGCTAATTTATAAATTAAACTTTATCATAGGTATCAATATATGAGAAAAAAACAGTATATATAGGATTCAATAACATTCGCAGTTTCAGGCATCCATTTAGGGTCTTGGAACTTATTCTCCCTGGATAAAGGGGGACTACTGTAAACTCATTTTTAAAATATGGATTTTTAAGCGTTTACAGTCACCAAACAAATGGAAGTGATTTATCTCTTGCTGGTAAATGTAGTTGTTGGGGGACAACTTACTTCGGTTATTTCATAGGCTCTAAAACCATTAGCTAATTTGAACGCCTTTTTTTTTTATAACTTTGCCAAATCATAAGTCATTAGTTAAAATTTGTTTCATAAATTCTTTGAGCTATAATAATAACTCAAAGATATTTGAGTTATAACAATAGACATATAACTTACGATTAAAAAGAGCTTATTATGGTTTAAACACTTTTAAAATCAAACTGAAATTAAAGATCATAACATTTCTGCTAGTTTCTGTTTCTAAATATGCCAATCTGCCATAACAGATGGATTAGGGTATATAGAGTAAATAAAAGAGTAAAAGGGCACTAATAAAGACAGTATATGTCCTGCAAATAAATATCTTGCACCTGGTCGGGCGCAGTGGCTCAAGCCTGTAATCCCAACACTTTGGGAGGCCGAGACGGGCGGATCACGAGGTCAGATGATCGAGACCATCCTGGCTAACACGGTGAAACCCTGTCTCTACCAAAAAATACAAAAAATTAGCCGGGCGAGGTGGCGCACGCCTGTAGTCCCAGCTACTCGGGAGGCTCAGGCAGGAGAATGGCGTAAACCCAGGAGGCGGAGCTTACAGTGAGCTGAGATCCGGCCACTGCACTCCAGCCTGGGCAACAGAGCGAGACTCTGTCTCAAAAAAAAAAAAATAAATAAAATAAATCTTGCACCTTAGCAACAGAACTAAAAGTATTTAAACAAAGTATATGTAGTTTCCATACTTGTCCTATGCTCTTTTCAGAATTCATATCTGATATGGACAATTCTTAGTTCATGATAGAACTCTGTATAGCACAAATTTACTCTAGAAGTGTAAATAATTCTCAGCCAGAAGATAAAGATATATTTAGGGCCCTTAGTCTTACACTTTGACACATTCCTGAGACCATTAATAGAAGCCTAAGCAGCCAGTGATGAATTATAGAGCCTTGACTCCAGTTAGTTCCAGTAATCCAAATAGCACTCTCCTCTGGCAGATCAGCTAATTATAATAAGAACTCAAACCGAATACACAGCTCCCACAGTTTCCAGTCCTGGAATAATTCATTAGAGACTTGTAGACTTTACTGTCATTTTCCTGAAAATATGTTATTTTAGGACACATTGAGTTCTAGGTTTATAGTAGACTAATTGTACTGGTTATGTTCCCAATTTTGTAACTGGCATAAGATAGCAATGAAAGTTATCTCAGACTCTGTCAAAGGGCAAGGATACTGGGCTATTAAGCTCTGCAATTTTGGCTCAAACTAGAATATAACGACCTAGCCCTGCAATATCAATTTTACAATTTCAGACTATTCTGTGCAATAACGATGGGGTACTGAACAAGTTTATGAATCAAGCCTTGGTTCTGTATGTCTGGTTCACCCAATACTGAGACCATATTGACAAGAGGTGAACAAGGTAAGTGGATGTCCTCTGTTAGAGATAGGACATGATCCCTGGTACTCTTAGTGAGAATAAACTGATAGCCAAATCTATTGATCAATGATCGTCCACACTGCTCTGTGATCTTTGGCTATTTCTGGCCACAGACCTATGACAAATCTCTTAGTAGACCTCTTAACAACCTTATGAGGTAGATATTATTATTATCCCAGTATTGTAGATTAAAAAACCCGAGGCCCAGAACAATTAAGGTTGCAGTTGGAAAGTGATAGAGCCAGGCAATCTGGCTCTAGTTCAGAGCTTCTAACCACTTATTATGGGCTGAATTGTGGCCCCACAAGATTCTTATGTTGAAGTCCTAATCCTCAGTACCTCAGAATGTGACTGTATTTGGAGACAAGGTCTTTAAAGAGGTAATTAAGTTAAACAGGGCCATTAATACAACATGACTCGTGTCCTTATAAGAACAGGAGACTGGGGTATAGACAATGATGGAGGAAAGAATATATGAAGGCACGGGGACATCTATAAGCCAAGGAAGGAGGTCTTAGAATGAAACCAGCCCGGCTGACACTTTGTTCTTACACTTCTCGCCTCCAGAACTGTGAGGAAATAAATTTCTGTTGTTTAAGCCACCTAATCTGTGGTATTTGTTAGGGCAGCCCTAACAAACTAATACACCACTACATTGCCTTTCATGGCAGTGACTGCCAGTAGGGACTGCCATTAGCAAGTGTCCAGTGGCAATGTCCTAAGCATACTATTCCAATGCCAGGATCTTAAAAAATTTTTAAGTTATTTATTTTTAATAATATATTCACATTAAAAATACTGAAATGTGTAAAAGCCATACTGTGAAAACTCTCCTACCCACATTGCTAGGTTACCTAGTTCTTTTCTGGATACAACCAGTATTACTTGTTTCTTGTGTGCCCTTCTAAAGATACTCTTTGCATATAAAACCAAACCTATACATATATTTATATATTCCTTTTAGTTACTTATTATAGACACTGTACTAGCTCTTAAATTTTTTCATAGAGGTATCTTGGGAATTGCTTTTATATGGAGAGATTTAAATAAAGACTGCTTGTTCTGAATTGCAACTTGGGTTCTAGATATAATCTTTACTTACATTTTACAAACTGGAGATAATGGAAATGTCTGAAGTTCTGTGCATAATGAATTCACTGAAGTATGTTGGCATGTTAGGAATAGAGGAGTTAGTGGCATTTCTAACTCTCCTGGAATATATGAAAATTAAAGTTATGTAAACATTGAATAATATTAAGTAGGCTAGGTGTGGTGGCTCACACCTATAATTCTAACACTTTGGGAGGCTGAGGTGGGAGGATCACTTGAGTCCAGGAGTTTAAGACCTGGGCAACATGGCAAGATCAGTCTCTACAAAAAGTACAAAATTAGCCAGCAGTGGTGGCACATGCTTGTAGTCATAGCTACCTGGGAAGCTGAGCTGGAAGGATTGCTTGAGCCCAGGAATTTGAGATTTCAATGAGCTGTGATTTTGTCACTGTACTGCAGCCTGGGCAACAGAGCAAGACTTTGTCTCTAAAAAAATAAATAGACAAAAATTAAGTATAATATAGAACTTTTTGTAAGCAATTATTATGTTTGGTCATTCTGTTAAAACAAAAATATTTCGACAAAAAGAAATTTGAGTCAAGATATATATAAAATGTCTTAAATGTCCATCTGTATAAGGAATTACATATATATCACATTGTGTCTCAACTACAACAGTGGTGATTTTTTAAAAATACATTGATAGCTAAACTTTATTGAGTTTACTGTGTTTAACATAAATTCCAAGAGCTTTATATGTATTAAGACTTTTGATTCTAACAGCTTGTGTTGTCAGTACTTAGGTGATAGAATTATTTTTATTTCCAAAGAAAGAAAAAATTATTAGTTTTATTTCCATACTAATTACTAGTGATGTTAAACAAACTGTATTATAAAGAATAATTATTCACCTTAATGACTCTGGACTCTAGATGGCCTAGCACAGAATTATACATTTATGGGGTATACTTGAAAAAGTGATTCTCATGTATTGCTAACTACTAAGTGTGGTTTTATTACTTTCATAAGTAAAGCAGTAAACTTTCAAATAGATAATTCAGATGATCCAATTATAAATGTAATTCAGTAACAGTGCCATCAATATAGTTAAGAAGTAACACAATTTGGCATTGTACTGGAACAAAAGATGATTCTAAGATTCCAAATTTGGTAGAATAATAATATTAATGGTAATGATGACATAGAGAATGATATGATTGCTTTGGGAGGTTAAAAATTCAAATTTTTAAAAAATGTGACAGTGGTCAGCAAGATTGCTAATATTGAGATAAAATATGAAATTTCATTTACTGAGCTATAATATTTTAAGGTTTCTATTTTTAATATTAATGCTATTTCCTCCATTCCTCTTCTACAGTCTTTGTAACTGCCATCTATATATTATTCAGTTTTTTTGTTTGTGTTGAGACAGAGTCTAGCTGTTGCCCAGGCTAGAGTGCAGTGGTACAATCTCGGCTCACTACAACCTCCACCTCGCCAGTTCAAGCCATTCTCGTGCCTCAGCCTCCTGAGTATCTGGGATTACAGGCGTGTGTCACCATGCCTGTCTGGCTAATTTTTGTAGTTTTGGTAGAGATGGTGTTTTGCCATATTGGTCAGGCTGGTCTTGAACTCTTGACCTCAAGTGATCCACCCACCTCAGTCTTCCAAAGTGCTGGGATTACAGGCGTGAACCACCACACCAGGCCTATTATTCAGTTTTGATGCCAGTAGAATTCTGAGTTAATAATAGCAATAAATATAAAGGGGCAAATAAGAAAAAAATGACATAGGATTATAACAATCAAATTTTAAACATGGAAACTGACTCACAGTACACCGTATATGTGAATGTACTGTACTTTTACATCATAAATAGGTAATCCCCGATAAGCTCAATGATTTATCAAAATTTCTACCTGGTTTACTGCACTCTTCTGGTTCACTCTGGTTTTGAATGGTCAAAATCTCTGTGGAGCTGAATTTTATGTCCCCGATATCCTCAATTCCATGCTTGTTAGTAAGATCTGAAAAGGAAAAAACTCTACTATTAGCAAATGTACCATTACATTAATTTTCTGTAACCTTGTTCAGTAGCATTTTCCTTTTAAAGTATCTTTATTATTTTATTGCATGTCAATTTTTCCTTTTAGAGAGAAGTAGAGATTTATACTTCTGAAAAAAATGTTAACTTACGTAAATAACTATTCCTCCATGCACACTCCTTGTTACCCTTCAACTGTCAATCAAAATTACCAAAGGAAAATAAAAATGGCAAAATCTACATAATCACTGGAAGGTAAGATAGAGTGGGCAATCCATAAGCCACAAACTTCAAAGAATGAGGTCGCTTTGAAGGGTTTCATCTCTATCAGTATATGATGACTTTCTATGCCTTGCTTACCTGGAACTCTACTTGTCTATATTAATACTGCTACTTTGGCTTTCTTTTTTCTTTCTTTTATCTCCCTTCTTCCCTCCCTCTCTCTCTTCCTTTTTTCCTCACTTCCTCCTTCCTTTCCAGCTGCCTGACACATTTTACCTATCCCTTTTTTATCTTTGGCCCGCCTTCCTTCCTTCGTTCCTCCCTCCCTCCCTCCCTCCTTTCCTTCCTTCCTTCCTTCCTTCCTTCCTTCCTTCCTTCCTTCCTTCCTCTCTCCCTCCCTCCTTCATTTCCAGCTGTCTGACACATTTTGCCTATCCCTTTTTTATCTTCTGGATCTTTTGGCTTTCTTTCTTCCCTCTCTTCCCTCCCTCCCTCCTTCTCCTCCCTAGATGTCTGACACATTTTGCCTATCCTTTTATTTCCCCCTCTCTCCCTCCCTCCCTGCCTGCCTGCCTGCCTTCCCCAGCTGTCTGACACATCTTGCCAGCCCTTTATTTTTTACCTTTGGCTTTTTTTTCTTTCTTTTCTTAAGGCTCAACTCCTGTAAACAACATATGCAGTGGTTTTTTATTGTAAGACATAGATTTTGTATTTTGTTGTTTGAAATTGTGATGCATCTTACAATCTGTATGTGCATTTAGAATGTTTCTTTCTTCCCTAAAAATTCTTAAGTTGATAATACATCTTGCAGTTGGTAGGATCTTTCAATCAGACATATGGTCATTATATCTGCTTTTTAAATTTAATCTACAAATCTATCTCTCTTTTAATAGAGAAGCTTAACCAATTTATATTTACTCAAACAAAGGTGATACTTTCATAATCTTATTTTATGCTTCCAATGCCTTTTGCTTGCTTTGCTCTCCTTTATTTCCATAGAATTAATTATATTGCTCAGAGTTTTTAAATTTTTTTTCTCTGTTAGTTCAGAAGTTATACATGTTATCAACTTTTAAGGGGAACATGTGGAGGATGTGCAGGTTTGTTACATAGGTAAACATGTGCCATGGTGGTTTGCTGCACAGATCATCTCATCACCTAGGTATTAAGCCCAGCATCCATTAGTTATTCTTCCTGATGCTCTTCCTCCCCCTTACATCACCCCCCGATAGGCCCTAGTGTGTGTTGTTCCCTCCACCATGTGTCCATGTGTTCTCATCATTCAGCTCCTACTTATAAGTGAGAACATGCAGTGTTTGGCTTTCTGTTCCTGCGTTAGTTTGCTGAGGACGATGACTTCCAACTCCATCCATGCACCTCTGCAAAGGACATAATCCCATTCCTTTTCATGGCTGTATAGTATTCCATGGTGTGTATGTACCACATTTTCTTTATCCAATCTATCATTGATGGGTATTTATGTTGGTTCCGTGTCTTTGCTATTGTGAATAGTGCTACAATGAACATCCACGTGCATCTATCTTTGTAATAATTTATATTCCTTTGGGTATATATATACCCAGTAATGGGATTGCTGGGTCAAATAGTATTTCTGCTTCTAGGTCTTTGAGGAATCGCCACACTGTCTTCCACAATGTTTGAACAAATTTTCACTCCTACCAACAGTGTAAAAGCATTCCTTTTTCTCCACAACCTCACCAACATCCATTGTTTTTTTACTTTTTACTAATAGCCATTCTGACTGGTGTGAGATGTTATCTCATTGTGGCTTTGATTTGCATTTCTCTAATGATCAGGGATGTTGAGGGGTTTTTTTTCATATTTGTTGGCTGCATGCATGTCTTCGTTTTCTTCTGTTTTTTGGTTTTTTGTTTTTTTGTTTTTTGAGACAGAGTCTTGCTCTGTCACCCAGCCTGGATGGAGTGCAATGGTGTGATCTCAGATCACTGCAACCTCTACCTCCCAGGTTCAATTGATTCTCTTGCCTCAGCCTCCCAAGTAGCTGGGAATACAGGCACATGCTACCATGCCTGGCTAATTTTTGTGTTTTTAGTAGAGACAGGGTTTCACCATGTTGGCCAGGCTGGTCTCAAACTCCTGACTTCAAGTGATCCACCCACCTCGGCCTCCCAAAGTGCTGGGATTACAGGTGTGAGCCTCTGCACCTGGCCGTATGTCTTCTTTTGAGAAGTGTCTGTTCATGTCCTTTGCCCACTTTTGGGAGTTGTTTGCTTTTTTTCTTGTACATTTGTTTAAGTTCTTTGTAGACTCAGGATATTAGACCTTTGTCAAATGGATAGATTGCAAAAAATTTTCTCCCATTTTGTAGGTTGTCTGTTCACTCTGATGATAGTTTCTTTTGCTGTGCAGAAGCTCTTTAGTTTAATTAGATCCCATTTATCAATTTTTGCTGTTATTGCAATTGCTTTTGGCATGTTCATCATGCAATCTTTGCCCATGCCTATGTCCTGAATGGTATTGCCTAGATTTTTTTCTAGGATTTTTATAGTTTTGGATTTTACATTTAAGTCTTTAATCCATCTTGAGTTAATTCTTGTATATGGTGTAAGAAAGGGATCCAGTTTCACTTTTCTGCATATAGCTCGCCAGCTCCCCCAGCACCATTTATTAAATAGGGAGTCCTTTCCCCATTGCTTGTTTTTGTCAGGTTTGTCAAAGATCAGATGGTTGTAGGCATGTGGTCTTATTTGAGTTCTCTGTTCTGTTGCATTGGTCTATGTGTCTGTTCTTGTACCAGTAACATGCTGTTTTGGTTACTGGAGCCTTGTAGCATAGTTTGAAGTTGGGTAGTATGATGCCTCCAGCTTTGCTCTTTTTGCTTAGGATTGTCTTGGCTATTTGGGCTGTTTTTTGGTTCCATACAAACTGCTTGCCTGTTGCTGGTGCATAGGAATGCTAGCAATTTTTGCACATTGATTTTGTATCCTGAGACATTGCTGAAGTTGCTTATCAGCTTAAGAAACTTTTGGGCTGAGAATATCTTATTTTAAATCAATGCATTATCATTAATTTTATAATATATGCATTTCAATCTTTTTTATCAATTAAAAAAGGCTACATCTCAGTTCTCCTATTTTTAGAATAAGAAATTTAGCATATTTTTTCACCAAAACTTTCTCCCTTTCAAACAGATTAATCTAATTAAAGCTGAGATCTTGGGGATCTTAGACATCTCTAAGATCTTAGCTTTAATTAGATTAACCTATGTTTCAAATGAGGTTATAATTGATTTCTTTCAAAATTATCTGGCTTTTGTTTCAAGAAAGCAAGAAACACATATATTAGTTCTCCCCTCTAAATCCTATAGAATGACAGTAGCCATCTATAAAATATATAAAGTGAGGAGAAGGGGAAGAAATATTCATCTACAGTTCAGAGATATTAATAGAATCCTAGGAGATAAAAAAAAATTTAAAAAACTAGTATATAAAGCAGAATGGAGTTTTACTTCTAGCAATAGCTCCTATTGGACCAATCTTCCTGTAGATAGCATTTATAGCTCTCAACAAAATATGTAAAATGACTATCTGAAGGTACTACAGTCTAAAGCATGCAGAAATGGAAAGCAAATTGATACTGAGTAAATTTCCCATTTTTACAGCTTTTCACTTGAAGGGATGATATATTTGGTACTAGCTGGGTCAATTAGAACTTGGATAAAAATCTGCAGTCTTATTATCTTGAAGAATTAGAGGACAGTTCTACCTGAATTAGAGTTCAGAGTTACCACAGCAGCTGGAAGATAAAGGAAGAAAACCAGGAAAGTAGAGAGCAACAGAGGAGGAGCCCCAAACTCTATGTATAAACTCTGCTTAATAAATCTCTGGATGATCCCTGAACTACACATGTATGGGGCAGATTGAAAGCATATCAGCTAAGGTTATATAAAGATTTCAGCTCTTTCCCACCATAGTAGAGACAGAGTTTACAGTTTGAGTTCAGCCAGCCTATTAAAACAAACAGAGAAAGTCAACTCTCTTCAAAGGAACATAGCAAACTAGTTTCTGTAATGTATCAGGTGCAATGTCAGGATACAATCCAAATACATTTAGTAAAATGAAGAAACAGGAGCATGTGACTCATTCTCTACAAAAAATATGTTACTGGACACTAACCATGAGATGACTCAGATTTTGAAATTAGTATCCAAAGATTTCAAAGCAATAATAACATAACATAGTAATCACTATGCTAAAGGATGTAAAGAAAAATATGGTTGTAATGAATGAGCAAATAGACATTCTTAGCAGTGAAAGAGAAACTATAAAAAACAACAAATGGAAATTTTAAAAGAATATCTGAAATAAAAAATTCACTGGATGAACTTAACAGAAAATTAGAGGTGACATAAGAGTCAGTGAAATTGAAGACAGAGCAACAGGAATTACCCAATCTGAAAAACAATAAGAAAAAAATTGAATAAAAATGAACAGAGGCCAGGTGCAGTGGCTCATGCCTGTAATTCTAGCACTTTGGGAGGCCAAGGTGGGAGGATCACTTGAGCCCAGGAGTTCAAGACCAGCCTGAGCAACATAGTGAGACCCCATCTCAACAATAAAAAAAGAAAGAAAGAAAACATGAACAGAGCTTCAGTGACTGTGGGACAATTTATCTACCTAGTTTTTAAAAACTATATATCTTTGTATTTTTGTTATAAAATATAATTCTGTGGTAATCAAGAACTACTCACAAAGCAATAAGCTTGCTCAGTTGCCTTCAATGATGAATTCCACTAAACATTTTTTAAAAATCAACATCAATTATTCAGTCACTCCTAAGAATAGAAGTAAAGTGAATGATGCTTAAGTCATTCTATGAGACCCATATTATTCTGATACCAAAACCAGACAAAGACATCGCAAGAAAATAAAACTACAGACCAATATTTCTTATGAATATTGACACAAAATTAATAATCTGGTAAAAAAAGTGGGATTTATTGCAGTAATGCAAGGTTGATTGAAAATCCCAAACTCAGTGTAATATACCATATCAAAAGGATAAAAAATTTTAAAACCATGATTATTCAATAAAAAATAAGAATTCTAAAAATAATTTAAAATCCCCAACAAAATACTAGTATATTGTATTTGACAGCCTATTACAAGGATTATATACCATGATCAAGTGAGATTTTTTCCCCCTGAGATGCAAGGATACATATGCAAATCAATAAATGTGATACACTACATTAATAGAGTGAGGGACAAGAACCATATGATCATCTCAGTAGATGCAAAAGGGCATTTGACAAGATTCAATACCCTTTCATGATAAAAACTCTCAAAAAATTAGGTATTGACAAATACTGCCTAATATTACCACTTCTATTCAGAATCTAAAAAGCCAAACTTATAGAAACAGAGAATAGAAGAGTGGTTACCAGGGGCTAGGGTGTAGGGGAAATGAGGAGAAGTTGGTTAAAGGGTATAAACTTTCAGTTATAAGATGAACAGGTTCTAGAGACCTAACATACAGCATGGTGACTATAGTTAATAATAATGCATTGTACACTTTAAATTTACTAAGAAAGTAGATCTTAAATATTCTCATCACATTCAAAAAGTAACTATGAGCTGATGATATGTTAATTACCTTTTTTATGGTAAACATTTCACAATGTACATGTACATCAAAATATGTTATACACTTGAGGTATGTACAATTTTGTCACAAAAACACTTCCTTAAAAAATTCAAGTAATCCCAAAGGCAGAAAAGGAGGAATTGAGAAACATAAACAAATGAGACAGCTTATAATTCAATAATAAAAAGAAAAATAACCCAACTAAAATGGGCAAAGGATCTGAGGAGACATTTCTCCAAAGAAGATATACAAATGGCCAACAGTATGTGAAAAGATGTTTGACTTCCTTATCCATCTGGAAAATGCAAATTAAAACCACAATCAGGTATCACTTCACACCTAGTAGGATGGCTATAAAAAAGTTATATAATAACAAGTTTTGGAGAGGATGTAGGTAATTGGAACCCTCACACATTGTTGGTGGGAATGAAATAGTGTAGTTACTTTGGAAAACAGTCTGGCAATTCCTCAAAAAGTTAAACACAGAATTACCATTTGATCTAGCAATTCCACTCCTAGGTATAGATCCAAGAGAAATGAAAACATGTGTGGACAAAAACGTGTACATGAATGTTCACAGCAGGATTACTTTTAAGCTAAAAGGACAGCCTAAGTATCTATCAACAGATGTACAGATAAACAAAATGTGTTATAGTCATACAATGGAATATTGTTTAGCCATAAAAATGAAGTACTGATACATTGGATAATGTATAATAAATTTGAAAATATTATGCTAAGTGAAATGAGTCACAGATCACATATTATATGATTCCATTTTTATTGAATGTTCAGAGTAGGCAAATCCATATAGTTTTCCTTACACTTTGAGCATGGGAAATAGGAAGGGAGTTATGGCTGGAGATATCCCTGTAGCAGGCAATTTTATTGCTGTACTAAGCAGTTTTATTGTTATCACAACCCAAAGGTAGCTGGAACACTGCCTACCCCCTGAACTTTCAATAGTGTGTATAACTTTCCTTGTTAGAAGTCCTCTGTGGCAGTGACTCTGTTTTACTTAGTACAGCAGCCAAGTCAAGTGAAGGTTGGGAGTTTAACAGTGTAATCACTCAGTAAAGTCATTTGTTGTCCTTTACATTAGCATTTATGGAGCTGAGATTTTCGTCCTGCCAATAAGCCTATGGCCCACCCTGCATTTTGAGATCTACTATATTTGCAAGTTCTGGTATGGAGTTGATCTACTTCCCCAGGTTGGCTTTTCATTCCCTTGCTTTGATTTGTAGGCTGAACAGTAATTCCCTAATTTAGTTTTAACTGTAAGAATTCCTTCAAGTCTGTGGTCTGTTCATGGCAAGCATCCCTGTTCTCAATTGATATCACAGATCCCCCTTCCTTTCTTCCATGATATTATATTTCATTGATCACTTTAAATGAAATTTATGAGAGGGCAGTTAAATATTTGGGCTCATACTGTCATTAAAAATAACTCAATAATATTTACTAAGACTAAATGGGATGAAACCACCTCAGTTCTAAGTTATGACTCTCCTAGTCACCAACTCCACGAATCCTTACTCTGAGCTCTTTATTGTGAGCCTCTCCATAGTTAACTATTGTCAGTATAGAAGTTAATAATGTTTTATTGTTTATAAGAAAACAACTCTTTAAAAAATGTGTATAGTCATAGGTGTTTTAGTTTTATTTGTATAATTATCTTGAAATGGTTAAATTTCAGAGAAGTTTCAAACCTGGAAGTCATATAAAGAGAATGACAGCTGGGCGTGGTGGCTCATGCCTACAATCTCAGCACTTTGGGAGGCCGAGGTGGGCAGATCACCTGAGGTCAGGAGTTCAAGACCAGCCTGATCAACATGGTAAAACCCCGTCTCTACTAAAAATACAAAATTAGCTGGTGGTGCATGCCTGTAATCCCAGCTACTTGGGAGGTGGAGGCGGGAGAATCGCTTGAACCCAGGAGGTGGAGGTTGTGGTGAGCCAAGATCTTGCCATTGCACTCTGGCCTGGGCAACAAAAGCGAAATTCTGTCTCAACAACAACAACAACAACAAGAAAATGACAGTGAGAAAATAATCTCATCAAAAGTAATACTGAGATTTCAACATATAACTTGCAGAACATTTTTACAAAATTTGGAGGTTCAGAAAAATTTTAATAAACAAGAACCTATGTAACAAACATTCTTAAGTAGTTTTTACAAGTAATACATTTTAAAATTAATTCTCACCTCTTTCGAAAAGCTTTTCACTTTCATCTACATAGTTTATTATTTCTGGCACTAGGTTTAATAACTCCTTCAGTTCTGAGAGTGATGGAATATCAACTTCTGGTTTGAGGCTTGGAGGTATTAAGAATTCATACTCAATAAGAAAACTTGATGGCTGAAAAAACATATAGTTTAAAAAAGTTTTTAGGGAGGCTTTCCAAATAAATATTTTTGAAATCATAAGTGGACAAAGTTTGCTTAAATGATGTACTGAATTTTAAACTGAATCCACATTCAAAATTGTTAAATCTATATATACTCTAAAAAAAAAAAAAGGGAAATGTAGCAGCTAAAAAGACGTTCTATTATAAGCAATGTTCTCTCTGAGTATTGTATTTTATGGTCACTCATTACGTTAGTGATGTACAATATCCCTAGATGCAGAAATAGCTTCTTTTTGGCTAATAGCAAATTGTAAACATTTTAAATTAAAAACAGTCACTGCAGTAGATAAGAGATAATAAATGGGGAGAAGTGAAAGGAGATCATGGAATGGAATAGATCTTTACTGTGCTCCATGGAGTGTTTCTCTTTCATTCCAACAGAACTTGACTCCTCAACAAAAGAGATTAAGTCCACAACTCTCAGGGTTAACATGGCAGGCAAGAGGTACTAGAGGAATGGGGCCTATTGGTGAATTAACATTTTTACCATCATGTTAAAATTTTTATTGTAAGGAAACCCCTTAAGTGCTTTAAGTCCATTAAAATCCCCAAATATAAAACATTTTAAGTTGTCCTTAAAAAAATGTTTTTTGTTTGTTTGTTTGTTTTGAGATGGAGTCTCACCGTGTTGCCCAGGCTGGAGTGCAGTGGCGTGATCTTGGCTCACTGCAAGCTCCGCCTCCCGGGTTCACGTCATTCTCCTGCCTCAGCCTCCCGAGTAGCTGGGACTACAGGCACCCACCACCACGCCTGGCTAATTTTTTGTATTTTTAGTAGAGACGGGGTTTCACCATGTTAGCCAGGATGGTCTCGATCTCCTGACCTCGTGATCCACCCGCCTCGGCCTCTCAAAGTGCTGGGATCACAGGTGTGAGCCACCACACCCGGCCAAAAAAATGGTTTTTAAAGTAGCTTTGTGAATGCATCTAATCAATATGGGCCTAGATTTCTGAGCTTGTCCAACTGCAAAAAGTTATTGCACTCTCAACAGCTAGAATTCTTTACATACTGATATTATAACCATTTTGTGTGCTATTGAAACTAAATGCATCTTTAAGAAGTTTGGCCTTTAATATGCAAAAAATGCTATCATCCTTGTTAAACACTGGCAGAAAACTAAAATTCAGTTTTGGACCATCTATATTCTTACTTCACAATATTCTCATTAGCTCAAGTACTATTTTTTGTGTATAACTCACAAATCAATATTTCTAGTTCCAGTGTCAATTTTTTAAACTAGACATGACTACTTAATTTCCTGTACCAGGCATATTGATTAGAATTATTGGAAGAAATTTTAAAGTTCCCTATGACTGGCCTGCACACCAGACCAATTAATCAGAATATGTCTGTGTAGAACTCAGGCTTCAATATTTTTTTAAACTATTCAGGTAATTCCAACATACAGCCAAGGCTGAGAACCACTATTTAGAAGGAAATTTGACTTCTTAATTGATACATGTTCATTCAATTATGAAATATTTTTAATCTGACAATTGTAGACAATGTATATTACAAAAATTTTACAAAAATGTTCCTCACTACTTTTACTAACATGTCATTGAAAGCCAGTATTACAACCTCATTTAAACGTATTGTATCTTCTAGTTTCTCCTGACAAAAGTTCACTTTATCCATACAAAAATCTTCTTTCACAAAAGCTTCCAAAGTTTCTTGAAGAGAGAAACATTCCCTTAAAAAAAAAAATACATTAATTAGTGTTTACTAAAAGCAAGTCACACACTAAATGTAGCCAACCAAAACACATAATCACTAAAATTAAAGTTGAGGTAAAACAATGATAAGAATTATTGGCTGGGTGTAGTGGCTCAGGCCTGTAATCCCAGCACTTTGGGAGGTTGAGGCAGGTAGATCACCTGAGGTCAGGAGTTCAAGACCAGCCTGGCCAACATGGTGAAACCCCGTCTCTACTAAAAATACAAAAATTAGCTGGGCGCAGCGGCGTATGCCTGTAGTCTCAGCTACTTGGGAGGCTGAGGCAGGAGAATCGCTTGAGCCCGGGAGACGGAGGTTGCAGTGAGCCGAGATTGCGCCATTGTATTCCAGCCTGGGCGACAGAGCAAGACTCCGTCTAAAAACAAAACAAAACAAAATAAAACAGTATTGATAACATCTAAGCTTGTGATCATACAAAAACCTTTTCACCTCTTAAAAATATTTACAGCATTGGTCAATTAAGTAAGTACCTGGAAAAATTAACTTCTGTGAAGATCTGTCCTTTGAAATCTAAAAGAGGATCCTTTACCAAAAATAGTTTTAGTCTACTCAAGAGAGTATGCAAAGTTGGTAGGTGTTTTCTATTACTTACAAAAAGTATTCCTTTATCATCAATAAATAAATCTGAAAAGAAACAAGAAACATAAAGGAATAAGAAAAAAACTAAAAGTTATCCAAAGGGATCTAGATAGTTAATATAATCAGTCATTAGATACAGTTGGGTTTCTCAATCACATTTTAAACTCTTTAGTTCTTCATTTTACTGTGCATATACAGCATGTAGCATAGTACTGGAACAAAGGCAAAAGTACAATAAATTTTAATATTATCTAGGACACTGAGTAGCCAAATATCCCAAAAGAGCTGTAACGGCTAATACTTCATCAATAAAGATTAATCAGTGGAGGAAAGTATCTTATGGACTTACACTTCAAAATAGCCAGGAGTAGCCTAAGCAAAATTTTAAAGAAATAAAAGTATTTGACTTCTGCTGACCTTGGTCTTCTCTGCATCATTTTACCTCTTAATATCTCCAATTCATCCCCCAGAGTCTCTGACATGTAGGGAATGGAGATGGTCTACAGTGCCTACAAATTAGACTGATTCTATTATTCTCAAGTTATTCATACATGGTTGCTATAAAATTATTTACAGTGAAAGTTATATAGCAAAGAATCTACTCAAGGAGTATGATACAGCTTATGTATTAAGAAACACTACTGCTAACAGTTAATTTCTGGAATACATTTCTCCTCTTGGTCTCCACCCTGCCATGTATGGGTTTCTTTAGAATCTTGGCTAGTTGTCTAACAGTTTTAACAGTTTCTAAGTCACACGAAGGAACATAAAACTTGCCCCCAATTCTTCAATAAGTTTTTGAGTAGAAAGAGAAAAAGAAAAATATAAGCTCAGATAACTACTCAAAAAGCCAAGCTTCCAAAAAAGAAAGCCATCCTGAAGGGAGAGCAATGGTTTCTTGTTCTGGGTATTGACTTTTCGGTTAAGTGATGCTGAATGGCATGAGAAAATAATAGTATGTAGTTTTCAGGTAGTAATGTCTCCCACGGTCAACTACATAATTGGTATACAGGCAGCAACGGAACATCCCTTTGCTTGGTGCTAACTTGATATGTCTTAAGAGACCTTGTGGTATGAACTAGCCTCCTAAGAGATATTATTTATCTGAACTTAAGTTCCCAATAATCTCATGGCCAAAAGCTTCTTATGACACACCAAAGGAAGTTAGTCAATCAATTCCATGTCTAAGGAGGTCTTATCTGAGACAGTTAAATATGGTTTACTGGTATAATCCATTCTGTAAGTATTAATGAAATCACATTAATAGTAAAAACCCAAACAGCATTAGTTTATATCTTATATCCACCTTCTGCTCCTAAACAGATCCTCCAGCCATCTTCCCTATCTAGGAGCCTCATTCTGGTATTTCTGGAACTAAATAGCTGACATCTGAAGTCAGTTATGTGGTCTTGTTTTCCATCCACCTGTTTTTAATGAAACCACTTGAGGGCAGCATCACACCACAACCAATATTCTTTGTAATTCTACCAAGATTGTTTATAGCAAGAGTGCCACTTCCTTACCTTCTTCGAGTCATACAGCATGCCCTGGAGTTCTTATTTTACTACAGCTAATATATGTACTATACAGATATAAGGAGACTGTTTTCTTCTATTGTAGAGGAATATTAAATTGTCACCAGGAAACAAATTTTTGGCTAGTTAACTATGAAAAGAAACAGAAAAAGGTCTACTAATATGAAAGAAGAGAGGTTTATTCTTTACAAAGGACACTTTTGTCTCCCTAGAAAATTCAAGATAATGAAATGAAAACAAAAGAGTTCACTAAGTAATCTGATAAAAATTATACAATTAATTTTTTGTTAATATGTAAAAACTTCATCATAAAAATTAATAGAAAAAACATAAAAACACCAATTTGTGAACTATCAAGGACTAAACATAAAAAATTCAGAAAATGTATGCAGGAAATGATAAAACTTTATTGAAGATCTTTTTTTAAAAATTTGAAAAAAAAGCAAGATAAAACACTTTCCTAGCTAGAAAGACCGTGGGTAAAATTTTAAAGGATCCCATTACCATTTCAAGAGGTCGGTTTTAGAACTTGGAAAAGTGATTACAAAGTAAATCTGGAAGAACATAGTTATGAGAGTAGAAAAAAATAATAAAATAGGAGTTTATTAATATATATTATAATTATACATTAAATAGTTAAAATTATATGACACTGACACAATAATAGGCAAAAGAGATCATAATAGAAAATCCAGAATGAATTCTAATGTGGTTAAGGATTTAATATATAATGTGAGTAGCATTTCTAATCAGTGGGAAAGAAAGGACTATTTCATAAATGATATTGGGGCAATAGTCAAAACACTTGGAAAAAGATTTTTTATTCCTACTTTTAAACATACATCAAAATCTAAAATAAAATTTATACCTTCGGCTGGGCCTGGTGGCTCATGCCTGTAATCCCAGCACTTTGGGAGGCTGAGGTGGGCAGATCACTGGAGGTCAGGAGTTCGAAACAAGCCTGGCCTACATGGTGAAACCCCCCTCTACTAAAAATACAAAAAATTAGCTGGTCTTGGTGGTGGGGGCCTGTAATCCCAGCTACTCGGGCGGCTGAGGCAGGAGAATCACTTGAGCCTGGGAGGCAGAGGTTGCAGTGAGCCAAGATCACACCACTGAACTCCAGCCTGGGCCACAGAGCAAGACTCCATCTCAAAACAAACAAAAAAACAAACAAACCAACTAACCAACCCCATGTACCTTCAAGAAATTACAAATAAGTATTTATCTAATTAAGAAAGAATTTTCTAAGTATAAAAGGAATGAAAGAAACCATAAAAGAAAACAATTGGCAGAATTGATTAGGTTCAAGTTAAACACATTTGGAGTTAATACCTTTACATATAAAGATAAAATACATGTCAAAATATAGACAAAAGAGAAAATCATTTCACGAAATAAAAAGATGCAGATGGCCAATAAAGACCAGTAATTCTATTAATTTACTTTTTTATGCCCAGCTTGTCAACAACAGAGATCACCAGTAATTTTAAAGATGCAAGTAAAAATATAATTTTTTTGCCCATCACATTGGTTTAAATGTATTACCACAACATCAGCAGTAATATATTCAATGATGATAATGCTGGCATAAACAGGGCATTCTCATACCATACTAGTGGACATACAGCTGAAAAAGCACTTATACTAAATAGTTCAATTTCTAGGAATTCATGCCAAGGAAATAATTAGAAATAAGAATACTTATTTATATATATATATTTGCAATTAAAAACATTAGTGGTCTCAAATTTGGAAATGTGTGATACATACATAAGATTAAAAACTGCAGTCATTAAAAGCCATGCTTTTGTCTAGCACGGTGGCTCACACCTATAATCCCAGCACTTTGGAAGGCTGAGGTGGGAGGATTGCTTGAGCCTAGAAGTTTAAGACCAGCCTGGGCAACATAGGGAGATTCTGTCTCTACAAAAAAATTAGAAATTAGTCAGGCAGGTGGCACAGCTATGGTCTCAGCTATTTAGGAGGCTAAGACAGGAGGATCACTTGAGCCCGGGGGTTTCAAGGCTGCAGTGAGAGGTGATTGTACCACTATACTCCAGCCTGAGAAACAGTAAGACCCTGTCTCAATTAAAAAGAAAAAGAAAGGTCGGGCGCGGTGGCTCAAGCCTGTAATCCCAGCACTTTGGGAGGCCGAGACGGGCGGATCACGAGGTCAGGAGATCGAGACCATCCTGGCTAACACGGTGAAACCCCGTCTCTACTAAGAAATACAAAAAACTAGCCGGGCGAGGTGGCGGGCGCCTGTAGTCCCAGCTACTCGGGAGGCTGAGGCCGGAGAATGGCGTGAACCCGGGAGGCGGAGCTTGCAGTGAGCTGAGATCCGGCCACTGCACTCCAGCCTGGGCTACAGAGCGAGACTCCGTCTCAAAAAAAAAAAAAAAAAAAAAAAAAAAAAAGAAAAAGACATACTTTTGCAGAAAACTCAAGCATAAAATAAAATATTCCCAAGATCATGTTAATATTTAAAAATAATATCATGCATACATAGTATGATCACAATAGCAAAACAATTTATCTTTGACTTACAGAATTATGAGTTTTTACTAAAGGGACATTCTTTATATTTAAGATGTAGATATCTTAACCTAGGTAGAAAAACATAAAATTCAATCCTCATTCACGATTAAAAGCTGTTATCAAACTAGGAACAGGAGGAATCTTCCTCAACCCACTAAAGGAAATGCTTCTAACGTTTCACCGTTGAAAATGACATACACATGAAATGTTAGAAGCATTTTCTTTACCATCAGAAATAAGATAGCAAACATCATGGCTTCTACTGAACAAAGTTCTAGAGGTTTTAGTCAGCATAGTCAGACCAAAAAAAAAAAAAGATGTAAATATTGCAAAGGAAGAAATAGCCATCATTTACATATAATATGATTATATATATTAGAATTAGTAATTGGAAATACTATGAGAGTTTAAGAGGTAGCTAAATATGATAACACTATAAAAATCAACTGCCTTTTCTTATATACAAGCAATAAACAGAAACTTTAATTTAGAAATATAAATAGTAACGGCAGCTAAAATAGAGTACTTATGGATAAATCTTAGATATGTAACACATTTCTGAAGAAAATAAAAAATATATAAAAATAAATTATATATAAAATCTTTATGAAGAAAAATTTTTAACTTTATTGAAAGACATTAAAGACCTCAATAAATGAACAATAGAAGATTCAGGAAGAGAGAACAAGAGAAAATAATCATCAAAGAAATAATTCTAGAAAATGTCTTAAAACTGAAGTGCATAAGTATCTACATGGAAGGATACACCATGTATCAAGCCTAATATATAACAATAGACCCACAAAGCACACACCATTGTGAAATTTCACAACACTGGAAGAAAAATATCATTCAAATTTTCAGGATGAAAAGATCTTGTAAAACATATTTAGGAATCAGAATGGCACTGGGCTTCTCAACAGCAATACTGGAAGCTAGAATCGAATGGAACAATGCCTTTGAAATTCTGAGAAAAAAATATAATCTGGAATCTATAACTAGTCAAACTATCAATTAAATGTGAGGATAGATTTAAGACTTTTTGGATATGGAAGTTTAAAAAAAATTTTACTACCTACATTCCTATTCTCAGGAGGCCATGAGTAGAAGTACTCTACTAAAAAGAGGGAATAAACTGACTAAACTGGCAGCTACAAGGTTGAAGAAACAGGAGGCCCAATACAAGAAAGAAGTGAACAGAATTGTCAGGGATGATGATGATAATGACTTGTTCTAGAACTAAAATCCCCAAAGATAAAATTATTGGTACACTTGATGCTTCAATGTATTAAGAAGAGATTTAGACAAACAGGGGAGAGTTTCAGGATCAAGTTCTATGTACCAAATACATAGAAAACAAAACAAAACAAAAAACCAGAAAACCAGCATTAACTTCACAGAGTACAGTAATCTCCTCTTATCTAAGGTTTTAGTTACCTCTAGTCAACTGCAGTCCAAAAATACTATATTGAATGGAAAATTCCAGAAATAGACGATTTATACCTTAAATTGCACAGTGTTGTGAGTGGCATGATGAAATACAGTGCTATCCTGCTCAGTCCCACCGAAATGTGAATGATCCTTTTGTGCACTGTTTCCACACTGATATGCCACCTATTCATTTGTCACTTAGTAGCTGTCTCAGTTATCAGAACGATTGTCCCTGTATTGCAGTGCTTGTGTTCAAATAACCTTTGTTTTACTAAATTCTCCAATTTTATTGTTAGCTATTTATTGCTGTTAACCTCTTACTGGGCTTAATTTTCAAATTAAAATTTATCACTAGTATGTATGTATAAGAAAAAACATTGTATATATTGTATAGGGTTTGGTACTATCAGTGATTTCATGCATCCACTGGGTATTTTGCAATGTATTGCCTGTGGATAAGGTGGGACTATTGTACAAGAAAGAAATTACTGAATAACACAATACTATTTTCAGCTACAAATAGTATTTAAAGACTCACAAGTCTATAAATATAGAATACTGATATAACCAAAGTTATAACTACATTGGGAGGGTAGACCATAGGAAGTGTGGGGGGACGTGGTAGTGACAGTGTAAAAGAATGAGGACAACGACGTCTTTAGTTTCATGGTGAGAGGTCAATATATAAGGTCTAAAACTAAAAACATCAGGAAATAGCAGTATAAGCATGTCATACAGATAAATAAATGACAAAAGGAATATAGTTTCTTTTAAAACTGTTTCAAAGAGTTGAAAGTGGTTGCCTCTAGAGATTGAAAAAATAAGGGGTGGTTGATGAAGTCAGGAAATTACTGCTTTTAAGAAAAGTGTTGGCCATGTGTGGTGGCTCACGCCTGTAATCCCAGCACTTTGGGAGGCCGAGGTAGGCAAATCACCTAAGGTCAGGAGTTTGAGACCAGCCAGGCCAAAATGGTGAAACCCTGTCTCTATTAAAAATACAAAAATTTGCTGAATGTGGTGGCGCATGCTTATAATCCTAGCTACTTGAGAGGCTGAGGCGAGAGAATCGCTTGAACCTGGGAGGCAGAGGTTGCAGTGAGCTGAGATCATGCCATTGCACTCCAGCCTGGGCAACAGAGCAAGACTCCATCTCAAAAAAAAAAAAAAAGTGTTATATAACCATTTTAACTGATGGTGTGGAAAATATAAAATGACACAGAAAAGTGTTTATAAAATCTAAGTAAAAAACACACTAAAAAGCATACAAATATTACCTTTGGCTGAATATAACAAAGAATTATACCAAAGATTAAAACTCTGGGTATTGGCTGGGCACAGTGGCTTAGGCCTGTAATCCCAGTACTTTGGGAGGCCAAGGTGAAAGGATCACTTGGGCCCAGGAGCTCGTGACCAGCCTGGTCAACACGGGGAAAACCTGTCTCTACTAAACATACAAAAATTAGCTGGGTGTGGTGGCATGCACCTGTAATTCCAGCTACTCAGGAGGCTGAGGCACAAGAATCACTTGAACCCCAGAGGCAGAGGTTGCAGTGAGCAGAGATCGCGCCATTGCACTCCAGCCTGGGCGACAGGGCAAGACTCTGACTCAAAAACAAAAACAAAAACAAAAACAAAACAAGCTTGACAATATTTTCAGGGACCCAAGTTCTTTCCACCTTTCTTTTCGTATTTTTATATTTTGAGGTAAAATACGCCTATTAAAATTTACTATCTTTACTTTTTTTTTGAGACAGAGTCTCACTCTGTCATCCAGGCTGGAGTGCAGTGATGCAGTCTCGGCTCACTGCAACCTCCGCCTCCCAGGCTCTCCTGCCTCAGCCTCCTGAGTAGCTGGGATTATAGGCACACGCCACCACACATGACTAACTTTTGTATTTTTAGTAGAGGTGGCCATGTTGAGTAGAGGTTCACCGTGTTGGCCAGGCTGGTCTCATTATCTGCCTGCCTCGGCCTCCCAAAGTGCTGGGATTACAGGCGTGAGCCACCACGCCCAGCCCATCTTTACTATTTTTAAGCGTACAGTTCAGTGGTAATAAATACATTATGAAGCCAGGCACGGTGGCTCATGCCTGTAATACCAGTACTTTGGGAGGTCAAGGCGGACGGATCACGAGATCAGGAGGTCGAGACCATCCTGCCTAACACAGTAAAACCTTGTCTCTACTAAAAATACAAAAAATTAGCCGGGCATAGTGGCAGGCGCCTGTAGTCCCAGCTACTCGGGAGGCTGAGGCAGGAGAATGGCGCGAATCCGGGAGGCTGAGCTTGCAGTGAGCCAAGATCGCGCCACTGTACTCTAGCCTGGGGGACAGAGCGAGACTCTGTCTCAAAAAATAAATAAATAAATAAATAAATATATAAATAAATAAATAAATAAATACATTATGTTCTTTTTCTCCCCTTATCCCCCTTCCTTGCTACCCTTCCCTGCCTCTGGTAATCACCATTCTACTCTCTAACTTCATGAGATTCACTTTTTTAGCTTCCACATGAGTGAGAACATACAATATTTGTCTTTCTGTGCTTGGGTTATTTCACTTAACATAAAGGACCCCAGTTCCATCCATGTTGCTGAAATGACAGAATTTCATTCTTTTTTGTGGCTGAATAATATTCCATTGTGTAGATATACCACATTTTGTTTATTCATCCACTACCGGGCACTTAGGTTGATTACATATCTTGGCTATTGTGAATAGAGCTGCAATAAATATGGGAGTGCAGATGTCTTTTTGATATAATTTCCTTTCTTTTCCAGAAGTGGAATTGCTGGATCATGTGGTAGTTCTATTTTTGATTTAGCTGAGAAGTCTCCATACTGTTCTCCATAGTGGCTTTTCTAATTTACATTTCCACAAATGCTGTACAAGAGTTCCCCTTTCTCCACATCCTTGCTGGCATCTGTTATTACCTTTTTGATACAAGCCATTTTAACTGGGGTGATATTTCATTGCGTTTTTTTTGTTTTCGGGTTTTTTTGAGATGGAGTTTCGCTCCTGTTGCCCAGGCTGGAGTGCAGTGGCGCAATCTTGGCTCACTGCAACCTCCACCTCCTGGGTTCAAGCAATTCTCCTGCCTCAGCCTCCAGAGTAGCTGGGATTACAGGTGGCCACCACCACACCTGGCTAATTTTTGTATTTTTAGTAGAGACGAGGTTTTGCCATGTTGGCCAGATTGGTCTCAAACGCCTGACTTCAGGTGAACCATCCAGCTTGGCCTCCCAAAGTGCTGGGATTACAGACATGAGCTACCGCGCCTGGTCAGCTCATTGTGGTTTTGATTTGCATTTCCCTGATGATTAGTGATGTTGAGCATTTTTTCATATATCTGTTGGCCATTTCTTCTTTTGAGAAGTGTCTGTTCATATCTTTTGCCCATTTTTAATTGGATTATTTGCTTTTTGCTATTCAGTTGTTTGAGCTCCTTGTATATTGTGGTTATTAATCTGTTGTCAGATGGATAGTTTGCAAATATTTTCTCCCATTCTGTGGGTTGCCTCTTCACTTTATGATTGTTTCTTTTGTTGTGCAGAAGCTTTTTATCTTTATGTAAACCTATTCATCTATTTTTGCTTTGGTGGCCTCTGCTTTTGAGATCCTATACAAAAAATCTTAGCCCAGACCAATGTCCTGGAGCACTTCCCCAGTGTTTTCTTCTAGTAGTTTCATAGTTTCAGGTTTTAGATTTAAGTCTTTGATCCATTTTTATTTGATTTTTGTTTATTGTGAAAGATAGGGATCTAGTTTCATTCTTCTGCATATAGTCATCTAGTTTTCCTGGCACTATTTATTGAAGACTATCTTCTCCTAATTGTATGTTCTTGGTGCCTTTGTCAAAGATGAGTTAGCTGTAAATGAGTGGATTTATATCAGGGTTCTCTATCCTTTTCCATTGGTTTATATGTTTGTTTTTATGCCAGAACCATGCTGTTTTGGTTAATAAGGCTTTGGAGTATATTTTGAAATCAGGTATTGTGATGCTTCCAGCTTTCTTCTTTTTGCTCAGGATTGCTTTGGCTATTTGAGGTCTTTCGTGGTTCCATTTAAATTTTAGGGTTTTATTTTTCTATTTCTGTGGAGAATGTCTTTGGTATTTTGATAGGGATTGCATTGGATCTAAATTGCTTTGGATAATATTGCTATTGTAGCAATATTAATTCTTTCAATCCATGAGTATGAAATATTTATCTTTCCTTTTTTGTGTGTCCTCCTCAATATCTTTCATCAGAGCTTTATAGTTTTTCTTGTACAGGCCTTTCACTTCTTTGGTATTTTGATAGGGATTGCATTGAATCTGTAAATTGCTTTGGATAGTATTGTTATTTTGGCAACATTAATTTAGTAATATTCTTTCAATTCATGAGTATGAAATATTATATCTTTCCTTTTTTGTGTCCTCCTCAATTTCTTTCATCAGAGTTTTATAGTTTGTCTTGTATAGATCTTTCACTTCTTTGGTTAAAATGATTCCTAGGTATTTTATATTTTTTGTAACTATTGTAAATGGCATTGATTTCCTGATTTCTTTTTTAGATTGCTCACTGTTGGTGTATATAAATCTACTGGTTTTTGTATGTTAATTTTTTTTTTTTTTTTTTGAGATGGAGTCTCACTGTCACCCAGGCTGGAGTACAGTGGTGCAATCTCGACTCACTACAACCTCCGCCTCCAGGGTTCAAGTGATTCTCCTCCTTCAGACTCCTGAGTAGCTGGGATTGCAGGTGCACACAGCCACACCCAGCTAATTTTTGTATTTTTAGTAGAGTCGGGGTTTCACCATGTCAGGCTGGTCTCAAACCCCTGATCTCAGGTGATCCACCCACTTTGGTCTCCCAAAGTGCTGGGATTAGAGACGTGAGCCACTGCATCCAGCCGTATGTTGATTTTGTGTTCTGCAACTTTACTGAATTCATTTATCACCTCAGTTTTTTTGGTGGAGTCTTTGGGTTTTTTAAATTTTTCTTTCTAAATATTATTTTAGGTTCAAGGGGTACATGTGCAGGTTTGTTACATGGGTAAATTGCATAAATCCTTGGTTTTTCTAGTTATAACATCATGTCATCTACAAACAAGGCTAATTTGATTTATTCCTTTCCAATTTGAACGCCCTTTATTTCTTTCTCTTGCTCAATTGCTTGGGCCAGGACTTCACGTTTTATGTTGAATAAAAGTGGTGAAAATGGGCATCCTTGTCTTATTTCAGTCCTTAGAAGAAAGACCTTCAATTTTTCCCCATTCAGTATGAAGTTAGCTATCATATACGGCCTTTATTATTTTGAGGTATGTTCCTTCTATACCTATTTTGATGAGGGTTTTTATCATAAAGAGATGTTGAATTTTATCAAATGCTTTTTTCAGCACCTATTGAAATAATCATATGGTTTCTCTTCTTGATTCTTTGAATGTGATGTGTCACATTTAATGATTTGCATATGTTGAACCATCCTTGCATCCCTAGGATGAATCTCACTTTATCATGGTGAATGATCTTTTTAATGTGTTGTTAAATTCAGTTTACTAGTATTTTGTTGATGATTTTTGTATCTATGTTCATTGTTGATATTAGTCTGTAGTTTTCTTTTTTGTTGTTGTGTCTTTGTCTGGTTTTGGTATCAGGGTAATGCTGGCCTTGTAGAATGTGTTTGGAAATACTCCCTCGTCTTCAATTGTTTTGAAGCATTTAAGTAGAATTAGTATTAGTTCTTTAAATGTTTGGTAGAATTTAGCAGTGAAGTCATCAAGTCCTGGGCTTTTCTTTGATGAGAGACTTTTTATTATGGCTTCAATCTTATTACTCATCATTGGTTTGTTGAGGTTTTCTATTTCTTCATAGTTCAAACTTTTTTCCTTTTTTGACATAGGGTCTCACTCTGTCACCCAGGCTGGAGTACAGTGGCATGATCACAGCTCACTGCAGCATTAACCTTCTCAGGCGCAATTAATCCTCCACCTCAGTCTCTCAGGTAGCTGGGACAAGCACATGCCACCACACTTGGCTAACATTTTTTTGTAGAGATGAGGTTTCACCATGTTGCCCAGGCTGGTTTTGAACTCCTGACCTCAAGTGATCCATCCACCTCAGCCTCTCAGAGTGCTAGGGCACAGGCATAAGCCACCATGCCTGGCCCATGATTCAATCTTGATAGGTTGCATGTGTACAGGAATGTATCCATTTCTTCTAAGTTTTCCAATTTGTTGGCATATAGTTGTTCATAATACTCGCTAATGATTCTTTGTATTTCTGAAGTCTTGGTTATTATGTCTCCTTTTTCATTTCTGATTTTATTTATTTGGGTTTTCTCTCTTCCTACTTAATCTAACTAGAGGTTTTATCTTTTCAAGAAACCAACTTTTCATTTTGTTGATTTTCTGTATTATTTTTTAGTCTCAGTATCATGTATGTCTGCTCTGATCTTTATTGTTTCTTTCCTTCTACCAGTTTGGGGTTTGGTTTGTTCTTTCTTTTCTAGTGCCTTGAGGTGCAACGTTATTTTATTTGAAGTCTTTCTACTTTTTTGAAACAGGCATTTATTGCTATAAACTTCCCTCTTGGTATTGGGCTCTTGCCATATCCCATAGATTTTGGTATGTTTTATTTCCATTTTCATTTATTTGTTTCAAGAAATTTTAAGAGTTTCTTCTTAACTTTTTCATTGGCCATTTAAGAGCATGTTGTATAATTTCCACGTGTTTGTGCATTTTCCAAAGTTCCTCTTGTTATTGATTTCTAGTTTTATTTCATTTTGGTCAGAAAAGATACTTGATATTATTTCTATTTTTAAAATGTTTTCAGATATATTTTGTGGCATAAGATATGGTTTATTCTGGAGAATATTCCATGTGCTGATGAAAAGAATATGTACTCTGCAGCACAAAATACATGATATGAAGTTAGCTATCATATGGGTGAAATGTTCTGTAAATGTTAGTTAGGCCTATTCTAGTGTATAGTTCATGCTCTTTGTTGATTTTCTGTCTGGATGATCCGTCCATTACTGAGAGTGGGGTGTTAAAGTCCACTACTATTATTATATTGCAGTCTATCCTTTCAGATATATTAATGTTTGCTTTATACACTTGGGAGTTCTGGTGTTGTGTGCATAGATATTTATAATTGTTATATCCTCTTGCTTAACATGATCATCTTTGTCTCTTTTTACAGTTTTAGATTTGTAGTCTATTTTATATAAGTATAGCTACTCCTGCTATTTTTGGTTTCCAGTTGCATGGAATATCATTTTTCACCACTTCGCTTTCAGTCTATGTGTGACTTTATAAGTGAAGAGAGTTTCTTGAAGGCAGCATATAGTTTGGTCTTGTTTTTTTTAATTCCTTCAGCCACTCTAAGCCTTTTATTTGGAAAATTGAGACCATTTACATTCAGTGTTACTATTAAGTAAAGACTTACTACTGCCATGTTGTTGCCCATTTTCTGATTGTTTTAAGACTCCTTTCTTTCCTACTGTATTCTTTTGTGGTTATTTTCTCTGGTAATATGTTTTAATTTGGTGTTTTTTATTTTTAGTGAATATATTGTAGGTTTTTGGGCTGTGGTTACCAGGAGGGTTACAAAAAACATTGTATAGATTTAAAAAGTTATTTTAAAGAGATAATATTTTAGATTACAAAGAAAGGAATAGAAACAAAGACAAACACACATACACACAAAATGCTACATTTTGACTAAGTTGTCTGGATTTACATATTTTAATATTACATCTCTTAACAGGTTGCTATCGCTATTGTTTTTGATTGGGCTTCATACTAGAGTTATGAGTGCTTACACACTACAATTATTGTAACAGAGTATTCTCAGTATTCTAGAGAATTCTTAAAATTAAGTATTCATGTACTTAATTTTACCAGTGAATAACTAAAGAAAAGTTTTCTTTTCGTATGTTAATTTTTTTTTTTCCCTTTCAGATTGTAGTACCCCTTTTAGCATTTACTGTAAGATGATGGGTCTGATGGGGGTGAATTCTCTGAACTTTAGTTGTTTGGGAAAGACTATTTCTCCTTCATATTCAAAAGGTAATTTTGCTAGATACAATGTTCTTGGACGACTTTTTTTTCTTTGAGCACTTTGAATATGTTGTTCCACTCCCTCCTGTCTGTATGGTTTTTCATTGAAAAGTCTGTTACCATAGAATTGGAGGTCCTTTATACGTTATTTGCTTCTTTTCTCTTGCTGCTTTTGAGATTCTCTCTTTGTCCTTGACCTTTGAGGGTTTGGTTATTATATACCTTGGGGTAGTCTTATTTGGGTTGAATCTCTTGGGTATTATCAGACCTTCCCGTACTGGAGATTTACATCTTTCTCAAGCTTTGGAAAATTTTGTATTATTTCTTTCTACCCCCTGCCTTTGCTCAGCTCCCTTTTGAATATCAAGAATACTTAGATTTGGTTTTTGAGGTAATTTTCTGTATCTTGTAGGCAGTCTTTGTTCTTTCACTTTCTTTTTTCTTTTTTCTCCTCTGACTGTATTTTCAAATAGCTGGTCTTTGATATCACTGATTCTTCCCTCTGGTTGTTCCATTCAGATGTTGAGAGCCTCTAATGAGTTGTTCAGCTCAGCAAATGTATTTCTCAGTTCCAAAATTTGTTTGAGTTTTTAAAGTTAACTTTAAAAATTTAAAAAATTCTCTTTGTTAAATTTCTCCAACAAATTTCTGAATTGCTTTTCTGTATTATTTTAGAGATCACTGAATTTCCTTAAAACTGCTCTTTTGTATTTTTGGTCAGAGAGCTCACAAATGACTTTCTCGTTAGGGTCAGTCACTGGATTTTTGCTTTGTCTTTTTGCAAAGGTCACATTTCCCTGTTCAGTGTTGTTTCTTGTGGATATATGTCTATGTCTTTGCACTGAAGGATTGGTTATTTATTCCAGCTTCCTCTGTTCAACTTGTCTTGGTTTTTATTGGATATATTTTCTTAGCAAATCTTCACTAATATTGCCTTTTTCTTGGCTATAGGTGGTATCTTAAGCCCAGGTTTGCCTTGCCTCTAGCGAATAGTCAGGGCACTGTCTTCTCCAAATGGGAGAGTCTGAAAAACATTATCCCAACAGTGACAGAAGTCTGGCTAGAGGTTCGAGCCCAAGGGACCTGTGGCACAAATTAGCTGCTGTGAATCGGCTCCTTTGCCTGGAAAGGCTGGGGAAGGTAGCCCCTTCTCCCCTCTTTGTCTCTCCTTTCAGGCAGTCATGATGCTTTCCATGGGTTAAAGAAAGAAAAGTCTCCTGCCAGGGAATCCAAGATGGAGGGAAAGCTAGTTGACTATTCCACTCTCACTTTTTCCAGCATAGAAACCATTAGTTGGGGGAAGATTTTCCATGTGGTTGTTGTCAGGCAGAATGGGCAGGGTGGGGCATCATGGATGTGGAAGTTGGATTCTCCTACCACCTGCTTGAAGTTTTTTCACTTCTCTGTGTCCCTAGGATCTGTCTCATCCTCATATTTGAGATGTGAGTTGTTGCTAGTGAAAATCTTGGCACTGTATATTCATTTTTGGTTTCCTGTATGAGCAGTGAAGCCAGCTTGCTTCTGTGCCACCATTTTAAACCATAAGTATGATTACTGCTTTTACTGTAAACTTTAACAAACTATTTGACTCTCTACACTATATGCATATGCAACTTTATTTATTTTATTTTTATTACTTATTATTATTATTTTTTGAGATGGAGTTTCACTCTTCTTGCCCAGGCTGGAGGGCAATGGTGTGAGCTCGGCTCACTGCAACCTCCACCTCCCAGGTTCAAGTGATTCACCTGCCTCAGCCTCCCAAATAGCTGGGATTACAGGTACCCGCCACTACGCTCAGCTAATTTTGTATTTTTGGTACAGACAGGGTTTCACCATGTTGGCCAGGCTGGTTTTCAATGCCTGACCTCAGGTGATCCACCCGCCTTGGTCTTCCAAAGTGCTGGAATTACAGGCATGAGCTACTGTGCCTGGCCTAACTTTATTTTTTAAAATAAAAATAAAAGCTACATTTATATTTGCTTGTATGTTCCCATGATATCTAGAGGGATGCTTAACAGTTTCATGTATTAACAAATAATATGCGAACATTGTAGAAAAAATAGTAAATATCAATAAACCAACAACCATAAAAGAAAACCAGCAACTGTTTTATGTTTTAAAGATATGTGTTTTGAAATTATAATTTAGTAATTATTTATAATTCTTATAAGACATAGCATATTTACAAATCCAAAAATATACTATGTTGCTTTTGATTTAGACAATAAGACCAAAGTATCTACAAATCTGGCAGTAATTGATATAATTCAAAGAAAATAAATAAAATTGAAAATCTAAATTTATAAAGTGATGTCTGGTGACACAGGACACCTGAGGAAATACAGGATATGGCATTTGGGAAATTCAAGCATATTTTCTCTCAGTCAATAGTTGATTCTAGCCAATAGTAGCTTCTAGTTTGCCACATTTATAATAGCTATGTTTGTGTAACCCATTCGTTTTTACAAGCCATCTCTTTAAATATACTCACATAAACTTACATATATTAGTTTATCCCCACAAAATTATTTAAAAATAGAAGAATAAATAATAGAAATAAATTAGAGAAGAAAACTTAAAATCATAAAAATTTTCTTTTTCTCCAGACAGGGTCTCACTCTGTTACCCAAGCTGGAGTGCAGTGGCATGATCATGACTTACTACAGCCTTGAATGCCTGGGTTCAAGCACTCTTCCCACCTCAGCCTTACAAGTAGCTAGGACTACAGGAGTGCCACCACATCTGGCTAATTTTTAAAAATCTTTTTGTGGAGATAAGGTCTTGCTATGTTGCCCAGGCTGGTCTCAAACTCCTGGCCTCAAGTGATGTTCCACTTTTTAAGAGTAGACTTGGACTCAAAATTCAAGTCTTCTGACTCCAAATTCAGGCTCTTTCTATTACATCATGCTCTCAAGTTTTAGTCCTTAATCTCTGTATCTCTTCCAACTATAAGAGGAATTTCTCTCTCTATATATATATCATCACACAGCTATTTGCCATTGCTGAAATTTTTATACATAATTTATATATCTACATAAAAATAACAGTAAAAAAATCAAATTATTTTTCATGTTGAAGCTATAGCATTTCTTAAATGACAGTAATAATTACATAATAGAACCTTAAGTTCTATAATTTAAAAAAAGAATAGGCTGTTATACATACAACAAAGGCAATCCTCAGCAAGTTTTTACATGGTTGAAAGAATTCAACACCCTCTAGTAAGATGAGACATTTGGAATCAAGTTTGAATAAAATATACTTTTATTTTATTTTATTTTATTTTTTTGAGATGCAGTCTCGCAATCTTGGCTCACTGTAACTTCCACCCCCTGGGTTCAAGTGATTCTCCTGCCTGAACCTCCTGAGTAGCGGGATTACAGGTGCTGCCACCATGCCTGGCTAATTTTTGTATTTTGAGTAGAGACAGGGTTCCACCATTTTGGCCAAGCTGGTCTCAAACTCTTGACCTCAGGTGATCTACCCACCTTGGCCTCCCGAAGTGCTGGGATTACAGGCATAGTAAGCCACTGTGCCAGGCCTACTTTTAATTATTTTTGACAGTAGGTTTGTAAAACTGAGTATATTTCCTAACTTAATGCTGGAACTATTCCATCTCCACTTTGAATCTTGTTTTTGCATAAATCGGATGAGATTAAAATATTTATTATGTTTTAAAAACTAAAATATAATAATCACTTCATAATATAGTAATTTAATATTACACTGGATTGCTATATCATGGGATCTGTAAAAGATGCCAATATCATTATAGCAGTATGTTGAAGGCATACTATGATCAAATCGCTGCAGGTTGTTTTGAGGCCCAGACAACTTAAACTCCAAAAATAACCCAACTTACAAAGAGGATTAATATGAATGAGGAAAGTACTGCCCTAATATGGTAAAACTTAGAGTTATGCAGGTGGATCTTTAATAAAAAATTTTTCATTCAAATCAAACAAAAAAACTCACTTAAATGAATATGTGTATATCAGTAAGAAATGTCTCACAACAATATAAAATAAATGTTTTACCTTGGTTCTGTTTTTGAAGTGCTGAATATTTTTCTAAACAACTGACAGGGGTAAAGACTTCATTGTAGTCCATGTGGGTGTATAAACTGACCTCCTCTACTTCAATTTGGGAGTCTGGATTTGAACTTGGAACAACTTCCTCAAATTCACAATTAATCTGGGTCACCATTCTTGTAATTGTTTTTCTGTGACAGTATAAAATTACTAATGTTATGTATGTCCTGTTTTAAAACACTTTTATTAGTAAATAATATATGTCCACTGTGGAAAAAATTATCGAATTCCAACAGACACAGAGAAGAAACATCTATATTCCCATCATTCAAGATGAATATAAAAATTGTGTAAATTTCTCAATTAAAAGAATCTTTAAACAATAGTGGACTAATGACAATAGTATTCTATAACCTGTTCTTTTCTGTAAAAAAATGAAGCATGAACACATTTACATGTCAATCTATATACATTCACCTAATATTTGAATGGATAAATAGGGTATCAGCAAATCATAATTTATTCAACCAATTCTCTATTGTTGGAAATTTAAGTTCATTATAATTGTTTGCTATTATGAGCAACAATGCAAAGAACATCTATATGCACTGATAATCTCAAATATATTTCTTAAAAACAGAAATGATGAAGTTAAAAGTATACAGATTTTTAGGTTTTGCCACACATGGCCAAACTACCCTTGTGCTGGATATTCAGTGTCTGTTCCTCAATAAAATTACCCAGCCTTTTATGTTCTGTTCCGTAACCTGGGAAGCTAACCTCTATGAACTAACCAAGCTTCCTTGTCCTCTGGCTTCTGGTTGGGTTCAGCCATGGAAAGTACTGGCAGAAGATCAAAGGTGAGAGAGACAGGCTGCAATATCATTCCTCCCAAATCCTTCTCTGTTGGGCCACAGTTTGGAATTGGCTGCACTCTTCCACCAAAATTTACATCTTCTGTCAGACAGCCCTGCTCCTGTAGTCCCTACTAGGTTGGTAACTGCCCAGGCACCTTGTTCCTTCAATCTTAGGGTGGTAACAACTTTGTAACTGCCCAGCGGGTTCACCTTGCCCGCTGCCTAGACAAAGCCAATTTATCAAGACAGAGGAATTACAATGGATAGAGACGCAGAGCCGGCTGTGTGGGAGATCAGTGTTTTATTATTACTCAAACCAGTCTCCCTGAGCATTTGTGGATCAGAGTTTTTCAAGATAATTTGGCAGGTAAGGGCTTGGGAAGTGGAGAGTGCTGACTGGTCAGGTTGGAGATGGAAATATAGGGGGTGAGTGAGGTTTTCTTGGGGTCTTCTGCTCCTGTGTGGGATCGCAGAACTGGTTGAGCCAGATTACCAGCTAGGTGGTATCAGCTGAACTGTAGACTGCAGGGTCTGCAAAATATCTCAAGCCCTGATCCTGGGTTTTACAATAGTGATGTTATCCTGAGGATCAATTTGGAGACAGTCAGACTCTTGCAGCCAGAGGCCGCATGACCCCTAAACCAAAATTTCTAATCTCATAGTGAATTTGTTAGTCCTACAAAGGCAGCCTGGCCCCCCAGGCAAAAAGTGGGTCTTTTCAGGAAAGGGCTATTATCAATTTTGTTTCAGAGTCAAATCATACACTAAATTCCTTCCCAAGGTTAGTTCATCCTACACCCAGGAATGAACAAGGACAGCTTAAAAGTTACAGGCAGGATGGAATCAGTTAGGTCTGATCTCTTTCACTGTCATAATTTCCTCAGTTACAGTTTTTGTGAAGGCAGTTTCAACTTCCTACTGTTGCTAGTCCTGAGGACATCTTTTTGGCTCTTTTAACCTTGCCCTTACCTGTTTCCTGATTGATACAGGTTTATCTGTATCATACCATTAGAATGGCTGGCATTACAAGAGATCTTCCAATAGATAAATATATTATTGGCAACTTAGTTATACATCCTAATATACGTTTTTCCTGATATCCTGGAATATTTCAGCCCTAATAATTCTCTTGTACAGACTGAAAGAACCAAAATCAATGTAACTCTCCAATTGGAGAAAAGACCAATTGTGTCATATCTTAAAATCACAGGCGGAGAAAGCTTTAGAATTTATCCTGTACTCTAAGAAAATACAAGGTAGAAGAAAAAATATTTTAACTCTTCCATGTCCGTATTATTCATTAAGATCATTGGTTCCTATGTGGATCATTATATACTTAACTTAGTGCTTACATAGGTGCTGTCTTTTTAAAATAAATGTTACTGACAGGGTCAGCACTGTATAACAATAATTCGTACTACAGTTTTGAGACTACCTAGTAAATTTTCTTTCCGTAGATATAAAAGATCTGTGAAGATCAGTGTTTCCCAGCTCTCCTCATCTACCTCCCTGTCCAATATATTTATTCCCTTTTCACTGGTGCCTCCTCCTTTGCATAACCTGTAGACATTGGTCTTCCCCAGGTTTCTACTCTAGATTATCTTTGCTTTCCTTCTATATCATTCTTTTTGAGTAAGTTCATCTACTCCTATTTATTTATTTGCAAACTTAACAAAACTATTTATTGAGTGTCTGCAATGTGCTAACACCATTCTAGATACTGGGAATGGGGTGTTAAACCAAACAAAGTTCTTTCTTTCATGGAGCTTATCTGCTAACAGGAAGATAGACAAATAAGTATATGACATAATTTCAGGTGGTAAAAAAATGTTATGAATGGGCTGGGCACAGTGGCTCACACCTGTAATCCCAGCACTTTGAGAGGCTGAGGTGGGTGCATCACCTGAGGTCAGGAGTTCGAGACCATCCTGATCAACATGGTGAAACTCCGTCTCAACTAAAAATACAAAAAAACTAGCTGGGTGTGGTAGTGGGTGCCTGTAATCTCAGCTCCTCGGGAGGCTGAGGCAGGAGAATCACTTAAATCACTGGGAGGTGGAGGTTGTAGTGAACTGAGATCACGCCACTGCACTCCAGCCTAGGTGACAGAGAGAAACTCTGTCTCAAAAAAAAAAAAAAAAAAAAAAGAGAGAGAGAGAGAGATAAAGCACAGATACGTGTGACAACATGGATAAACCCTGAAAACACTATATTAAGTAAAAGAAACCAATCACAATAAAAGCACATATTGTATGATTCCACTTATGTGAAATATCTAGAATAGGCAAATCAATAGACAGAAAGTAGATTCTGATTCAGTTAGTCCATTTTGGAGCCTGAGATTCTGCATTTCCAATCTATTTCTAGGTGGTATTGACACTGCCAGTCCAAAGGCCTGCTTTGAGTAACAAGATGCGAGATGATCTCTAAGATCTTTTTTTACCTTATGAAACAATAATTTAGTTTTCACCAAACTAGCCTAATTATTGCCTTTGCTAAATACTTATTGCATATTCCCGTGTGTATGCCTGGAGACATGCTGTTTCCTCTGCCCAAAATGCTTTCTCTCAAGTTAATTTCTCCTTGATTGGCCAGCCCAAGCTCAATTCCTACTTCTGTGAAGCTGACCTCTCCCAGTTACAAATGCACAGCTCTACCAATGTAACTCATAAGGTGAAAAGAGATCTTAGAGATCGTCTCGCATCTTGTTACTCAAGGTAGGTCTTTGGACTGGCAGCATCAATACCACCTAGAAATAGATTAGAAATGCAGAATCTCAGGCTCCAAAACAGACTAACCGAACCAGAACCTACATTTTAATAAGATCCTCAGGGGATTCATATGTACAGTAAAGTTTGAGAAGAACTGATCCATCATCATCATACTGATAAAATGAGGGTCACAGGTAAAATGACCAGCAAAGTAGTTAGCACTTGACTTTTCCAGTCAAGGCTTAAAAGCTACATATTTTAATTCATAGTGCAGAGCTTTTTTCACTATACCTTTCCGTTTCCTCACTGCTAGGAGTTTACTCATATGATACATACTTCTAATTGACTATATGCCTTGTAACAGATTTTATGTTGGTCATCCTATATTATCATTTAATTCTTACATTGTTAATTTTTTCTATGTTTATCTATTATTTTCCTAACCTGATTTTAAATTCCTAGATGACAGAGATGGTATATTGGGCTTCACTGTATCCAGAGTCTAGACACCTTTCAGTGTTTTTTTGTTTCTTTTAAGCACAACTAAGGAAAATTTAAATTACAGAAACTTGAAAATGTGAATAATAACAAAATCTTTCCTAGGTCAGATCAGCATTCTGTGCATGAAGTGAAGCAAAAGAGTAAATTATTAAATTGCACCAAAATCTCTACTTTATGTCTACCTTTACAATGTAGAACAGGTTAGATGTTCTTCCTCATATTATGCTCTAGGTTCCTATCTCTGTCATTGTACTTTGCACATTGTATTGTAATTATTTCTTTATAAAACTCTATTCCTTGTTTTCTTGTGTTCTTTGAAGGTTAAGACTATGTCTTATTCATTTTTGTATCTTGTATCTAATATATAGGATGATAATGAATATTTGATGAATGCTTAAATAATAAATAATGTTTTGACCAAATATATTACAAAATAGCCTTAAATCTGAATTTATAATATAGGAGAAAAAAAGACTAATTTTAATATAACAGACTTTCTATAGCTACTTTCTACAGAAAGTTCACTAATTGATAAACTAATGGAAAGTTTACTAATTAAAAAAGAAGATATAAGTCACCCTTATTAACCACTCCTTTGTGGTTCAAATTAGGACCTTTTCTTCAGATAAAAGAAGAAAATCCATGAAGAAATAAAGGAAGAGATTTTCCCTATTTAAGTATCTGGAGAACTTAGTGTTTATCTTCTTCTAGATGTAAAAGAGAAATTTGAGATTAAGGATACATACTTCTCAAGGAAATCCTCCACAAAGAAACTTGCTTTCCATTGGTCCAAGACTGAGGTATCTGTCATTCCCGGAACTGAAACAGCTGAGACTAAAAAGAATAATGGTAAACATTAATCTCTAGAATTTTCTTTTATACTTAATTCAAGAAAGTCAAACATTCACCTTTTACATTATAATTTATTTGTTCACAAATGTATTTTTTGCCAAAGTGATACCTGATTCCAAATATTTAAATAGTCATCCTCATTATCATCAACCTACCCCCGCCCCTCAATCAACTACAGTTAGAACAATATCACATGAACATGTCACCTTCATTTTATAGACTCTCTTTTGCTTATACAGCACTACTATTCCAAATAGTCCTTTTCAACTGCTCATGCTATACCTCATGAAGCTTCTATTAACCCTTCCAGCTCAAGCTGATACATTCTCCTTGAAGGGCCATAATATTGTCTGTAACACTTGGGGACCCAACCGTATACAGTCCTATATTTAAAATTGTAGGTGGCATGCAGTGGCTCATGCCTGTAATCCCAGCTCTTTGGGAGGCTGAGGCAGGCGGATCACTTGAGGCCAGGAGTTCGAGACCAGCCTGGCCAACATGGCAAAACCCCATCTCTACTAAAATTACAAAAATTAGCCGGCGTGGTAGTGCATGCCTCTAGTCCCAACTACTTGGAAGGCTGAGGCAGGAGAATACCTTGAACCTGAGAAACACAGGTTGCAGTGAGCAGAGATCATACCACTGCACTCCAGCCTGGGCACCTGGGTGACAGGTGCTGTAAATAAATAAATAAATAAATAAATAAATAAATTTGTATGTGTATATAGCTTATCTCCCAAACTAGACCCTTGGTTCCTTAAGGAGAAAGACCATGTCATATACTACTGTCAGAATATGCAACTGAGTGTTCTCCCTACCACCATGTTACTTCTTACTAGTTTTGTTATCTTTAACAAATCATTTAACATCTAAGCCTGTGCCTCATTGAAAAATATGAAAAAAAAATACAAAAGTTTAGTGGTACTTTGGGAGGCCGAGGCGGGTGGATCACAAGGTCAGGAGATTGAGACCATCCTGGCTAACACGGTGAAACCCCGTCTCTACTAAAAAAACAAAAAATTTAGCTGGGTGTGGGGTGGGCGCCTGTAGTCCCAGCTCCTGGAGAGGCTGAGGCAGGAGAATGGCGTGAACCTGGAAAGCAGATGCAGTGAGCCGAGATCACACCACTGCACTCCAGCCTGGGAGACAGAGTGAGACTCCACATCAAAATAAAAAAAAGAAAAAAGTTTAGTGGTTAAGAGTACAGGTTCTGGAAACACTCTGCCTAGATTTTAATCGTTGGACTGCTACTTATTAACTATATGATATTGGATAAATATCTGAACCTTTTTGCACCTCCGTTTTTTGTTTTGTTTTGTTTTGTTTTAATGTACAAACTAGGAAGAATAGACTTTTCAGAGTGTTGTTGTAAAGATTAAATGTAATGTGGCGTAATGTGGCATGCAAATTGCTTAGAATAGTTTAGGTTCCATAGCCAGTCCCATAACCATTGCTTTCAAAGACTCTTGATTCTCTTGCCTCTCTTTCTCTTCTACCAACTTAGGACAACCCCTACTCTACACTTTCTGTGTATGTACACTAAAACAGTTGAAAATTACTGGAAAAAAAAATCACCCAGCCATGCTAAAGGAACTCATTCCAAATTACGACCGTAAATTTCAAATGGCCACCCAACATTGACAGATGATAATAGTATACCCCTTAATAAAACTGGCTTTCTTGACCACAGATGAGGTTAAAAAAAAAAAAAAGAAAGAAAGAAACAAAAACAAAACTGGCTTTCTTGCTCTTTAAGACAGCTAATTCACACATTACCCCTTCAAATCTTTAGTGTTCATTCCATTATCCACTTTCAGTGTATGACCTTACCTTCACATAGAAAACTGATACAGAGAACTACCTCATTTTCCACCACCAATTCTACCAACTTACTGGCATAAGTACCTACAAACCCTATCTTCCTATCTACACAGGGGAAGAATTATTTTAGTTCCTACTGAATACTAACTTCTCTAACGGTGCTCTTGATCTTATCCCCTTTTACTCTTGTTATCCTTTTTCTTTCCTGCATTGTCTTATTCTCTTTCTACCAAAATTGTTTCCATTGGCAAACATTTTACAGTCTCTCTCATCATGTATTGTTTAAAAACCACACATCAAAAACAAAAAAGAATAACTCTTTACTCCACTTCTCCCATAAGTTAGTCCATCATTTAAAAATTTTTCTTCATAGCAAAATTCCCCCAAATATTCAAATTCACTCTCACACTTTCCCACTTCCCATTATCTTCTCAACATACTCCAATCATATTCCAATATATTCCTATCACACTCCAAATATATTCCAATCATATTAATAACCAATATTCCAGGGAAACCACTCTTGTCAAAGTCATCAATGACCTTCATTTAGTCAAGCTAATGGTCAACTCACTATCCTCAGATAACTTGAGCTTTTAACACGAGCCCAATGCATTGGACTACTACTTCCTTCTTGAAGCACTTTCTTCTTTAGAATTTGATGCCAGAATCATTTGATTTTCCTGTCTTGCTTCTTAGGTAACTCCTTTTACATCAGACTTTTAACTGTTGGAGTGTTCCAGGGCTCTGTCCTAGGCCTTCTAATCTATTTATACTCATGCTCTCAGTGACTTCATCTAATTTCACAGGTTTATGTGTAATTTGCATATTGAAAACTCTGATTTGAAACTCCAGCTTGTGAAGCAGGTTCACTGTGTACTGATTACCAACTTGTCTGAGTATGGTGAGACAGAATACCCATACACAGGAAGTTACATGAAGTAGATGTATTACTTACAGATAGGTAACAAGGGACAACAGAAGCCTAGGATTCATTGTGAACTGGTCCCGTAAGTCTCAGGAAAGTTGCCCAGGGCAAATGAAGTCTTCATGTGCCACAATTGCACAGCAGCTGAAGAACCCCAGAAAGCAGTCCACCTGGGTTTGATGTTCTGAGGTCAAAGGACATGCTGAGCTAAAGAACTGAAGGACAGAGCGTAGGCTGTTCTGGCCAGCTCCTCCTTTATCTCCGAATGTTACATTCCCAGCACATTTTATAGTTATTCTTAAGAACGTCAAGTGAGAAAAGGAGGCCAAGGCCACCCAGAGAACTGTCCTGAGCAGCTGCGCTCAAGATTAATATAACCAATTGCCTTCTTAATGATTCCATTTAGATGCCTAATAATCTGGCCAGAGCAGAGTTATTGACTCTGGCCACAAATTGGCTTCTCTATAAGCCTTTCTCTATTTTAGAAAATGGCACTGTCATCTACCTGGTTTCTCAGGTCAAAAACCTAGAAGAAAATCTTCATTATTCTATTTTGTAACACCCTCACTGTTGACAATTGTAAAATAAGCTAGATTTTAAGCACATCTCACATCTCCATTACTATAAGCCTTGTCCAAGACACTATAATATTTTATCCAGAGTTTAGATTCTGGGCTACTAAAATAGCTTCCTGATAGATTTCCCTGTCTCTAGTCTTGACTCCTAATCTCCACCCTTTCTATCCTCCAGACAATCATAACTATCTTTCTACAGCATAAATCAGGTTATATCATTCCCTTTCTTAAAATTGTCCAGTGACTTTCCATATCCACAATTGCCTTAGTCAGTCTACACTACTATAACAAAAATATCATAGACTGGGTGGCTCAAACAACAAACATTCATTTCTCACAGCTTTGGAGGCTGGGAATTCCAAGATTAAGGCACCAGAAGATTCAGTGTCTAGTGAGGGCCCACTTCCTGGTTCATGTGTGGCTGTCTTCTTACTGGCCTCACATGGCAGAAAAGTCAAGGGAGCTCTTTGGGGTCTCTTTTATTAGAGTACTAATCCCTTTCATGAGGACTCCATCCTAGTCATCTCCCAAAGGCCCCACCTTCAAATATAAATTTGGGGGGACACAGTCAGTCTATTGCAGCTGTAATAAAAAATAAATAAATAAACAAATAAACTCCCTGTTATGGCCTACAAAGCCTTATTCAGAAATTGCCTACTTCTCAGTCCGTTTTTCATTACCCAGTCACAATAGCTTAATTTTCTGGTCCTTACACACATCAAGTTCATTCTTGAGTCAGGAACTTTGCATTTGCTTGAAAGACTTTTCCCCCATATTTTTCATGTTGCTTTCTCACCATTCAGGTCTCAACTCAAATGTCCTCCTCTTCAGAGAGACATTTCCCTAACCATCTTAGGAAACAGCACTCCCTACTCCCGCAATTTCATATCACTTAGCATTACTGTCTCTTCTCTATATATTTATCAATATCAGATACTAGTTTACATATTTAATGGTTTTATTGCTGTATCCTCCTTACCAGTCTAAAACCTACTGAGAACAGAGACTACTTCTATGTCTTTTAAGTAACTGTATCCTTAGTACTTATAACAGTGTTTGGTACATAATATATACCAAGTAAATGCTGTTGACTGACTTGACTCCTTCAAGGAGGCTACTTCTTTACTATTCCATGACTTGATACAAACAAAAAACTATTTTGTACATATATGCTTAAAAATAATTTTATATTCGGTGTGCCATTACAACTTGAAGTAGGCCTCAGATAGTCAAGAAAAAATAATAAAACAAATGTTTACAATGTTAGACTATTTTAAGTCTTCATCATCTACATATCTTTTATTTGGTTTATTCATATCAAATATAAGCTTTCCAATTCCTTATTTAGTTACCTAGATTCTGTAATAAAAATACTACGTTGTTAACTTCTTGGAATTCTGACATGAATAGATGCAATGAAATTAGTAAAGCATTACATATTCTTAATAATTTGCTGTGCTAAACTCTGAAATGGCTTTTAAAGCATATTTTTAAGAAATGAAAACAAACATACCTCTTGTCCATGGCCTCCTAAATTTATTATCAGTAACTGCTACATGGTAACTTTCATCTTGATATAAACATGAAGGGATTCGAAGCAATAAAGCATCTCTGTAAAACTTCTTTCTAACTACATTCTGTGGAAGAAAGAAAGATTAGAAAATCTTTTAACATATACTATTTATCTATCAATATTCAGAATATATTAAAATTATACTTTGAAACTTATGTGATATTTCTTTAAAAGTAATACATGCTCCTTATAAAAAACAGGCGTACCTAATCCCAGCACTTTGGGAGGCCGAGGCAGGCAGATTCACGAGGTCAGGAGATTGAGACCATCCTGGCTAACATGGTGAAACGCCGTCTCTACTAAAAATACAAAAAATTAGCCGGGCGTGGTGGTGGGCGCCTATAGTCCCAGCTACTCAGGAGGCTGAGGCAGGAGAATGGCGTGAACCCAGAAGGCGAAGCTTGCAGTGAGCCGAAATTGCACCACTGCACTCCAGCCTGGGCAACGGAGTGAGACCCCGTCTCAAAAACAAACAAACAAACAAACAAAAAACAACAACAACAACAAAACAGGCATACCTCACTTTATTGTGCTTTATTCTATTGTGCTCTGCAGATTTTTTTGTTACAAATTGAAACTTTGTGGCAACCCTGTGATGAGCAAATCTGTCTGTGCCATTTTTCCAAAAGCATGTGCTCACTTCCTGTGTCACATTTTGGTAACCATCTCAACATTTGAAACTTTTCCATTATTATTCTATCTGTTATGATAATCTATGATCAGTGGTCTTTGATGTTAGTTACCATTGTAATTGTTTGGGGGTGGCATGAACTGCACCATATAAGATAGCAAATTAATTGATAAATGTTGTGTGTGTTCTGACAAAACAGCCTTCTGTTAGAAGAAGATGCCAACAAGGACTTTCATAGCCAGAAAGAAGTCAATGTCTGGCTTCAAACCTTCAAAGGACAAGCTGACTCTCTTGCTAGAAGCTAATGCAGTTGGTGATTTTAAGTTGAAGCTAATGCTCATTTACCATTCTGAAAACCCCAGGGCCCTTAAGAATTATACTAAATCTACCCTGTCTATGATCTATAAATAGAACAACAAAGCCTGGATGATGGCACATGTATTTACAACATGGTTTACTGACTATGTATTGAAGGCCCCTTGTAATATCAGTAGTAGTTTGATGTATTCTCCTACAGATATTTTTTCTAGGTTAAGCTAAAATACACGTGTAAGTACTTGACAAAAAACGGGATCACATTATTTACATATCACTTAGCAATGTGCTTTTTTTCACTAAACAGTATAATGTGGATGTCTTAACTTTCGTTTTATCTTTGCATTATTTCCTTTGTTACAACCAGCAAATTCATTTCTAATTTTTAAAAACATATCTAATAAAGGGAACTGTTTCTTTAAAGGAATGTTAAATCAGTTAATAAGTTTGTAAATGAGTCAGTGTTCTCTTTAATTTGGCTCTGTCTTTACTTTCCAACTTTATCTTCCATTACTCTAACTAGTCTCTCTAAATAGACTAGTCTCTTCACTACCTCCCTTAATGTTCAGTGGTCACTCCCTGGTTAACACCATGGTCTACACTGTACCTCTGAAAATGTCCTGTTATTCTTCTCTATCGAGATCCAACTCATCTTTCAAGGCCCATCTTAAGCAATATCTCTTCTATGAAGCCCTTCCCCAGTGATTCTAATTTCTCACATAATTCATTATTCTATGTATTTGGACAAACGATAATTTCTTATTTCCCAAGACTTTTTAATGTTTGCTGAAGGTGTTATATTCAGTAAGAAGTCCTTATTATCCACGGATAAGTGGTAAAGAGAAAAAGATTACTTATGGTAATTTATATCAAATAAGGACCAAAGATTCACAGTAAATAGGAAAAAAAAAAGGTCGATTAGTATTTAATCTAAAAAATGAAAGTTATAAAAAGTTTCATAACAAAATTTCATTTATAATTAGTTATAATTATTACTTTTTGTCATAATTTTCCCAGAAACTTTTGATGATATGCATGATACTACTCATTGCTTCACCTTTGATCATGAAAAAAATATTTTTAGAAAATGTTTGAAGATTTTCCCAAGGCATCTCTGACGCCTTTGATATTCAAACCATTCTCTTCCTCTTGTCTGTCAACTGATCTAATTTTGCATGATCTTCATAATATCCTTACTTGTTATTTGAGTGGTTCCTCGATACTGTTTTCAAAAACTTGACAAAGTCCTGCATCTTTTGCAAGATTTGCCATTGATTAGTATTGTATTTGTATTATATCACGGAGTGTCGTATACCAGCAGAAACCAAAATTCCATGGGCAAAAAAAGTTTCAGGATGTTTGAATACAGACTAATTTTGCAAGTGGCCAATACATATGTTTTGTTATGATGACTTTTGATTCCTACCATGGATATCTTTTAACTACACATTTGCTTTTCTCAGTTATGAGGGAATAAAACCAGAAGATGCCTGCATGTCCTTCTCATTTCCTGTAAAATGCAGCACAGTTTTGTTATACTGGAGTAATTTTTTTCTTTGGTAGATGGGGTCAGTGTTACAAAGAAAAAACTTTAACTTGCCAACTAAGATCATAAGAACAACAGACTGTTGTATGACAGTTATTCTAATTAGTTTCCTAACAACATGTCTGGGCTCAAAATTTAGCTCTGACAATTATAAAAGCTATTTAACTTATGTGGAAACTAGTTTTCTAACCTATAAAATTGTAAAACCTGTAAAATAATAGTATCTGCCTCACGAAGTACTTATGATGATAAAATGATAGTAGGATGGTGCAAAAGTAATTGCGGCTTTTGCCATTTTAATTAACTAATGGCAAATTAACGGCAATTCCTTTTGCACCACCCTAATATAATCCATCAGAAGGGTAAAGGTTCTGTCCCACAGAAAATGGTCAATGCATGCTATTAGTATTATTTTATAAAGATAACTGGGATTCTTTTTTCTCCACTCATTTCAAGAAAGATCACTCCAGATTGTTAGCAAATTCACCCCAAACTTGTCAAGAGTTTCCATTTTTTTCTCCTGACAGCTTTGGATTCATTTTAATTGTTTGATTTTAATTGTTTGATTATTTTAATTTAATAATTTCCTTCCAAAAGTGGCTTTTTTTTTTTTTTTTTTTTGAGATGAAGTCTCGCTCTGTTGCCCAGACTAGAGTGCAGTGGCGCAGTCTCTGCTCACTGCAACCTCCATTTCCTGGATTCAAGCGATTCTCCTGCCCCAGCCTCCCCAGTAGCTGGGATTACAGATGCCCGCCACCATGCCCAGCTAATTTTTTGTATTTTTAGTAGAGATGGGGTTTCACCATGTTGGCCAGGCTGGTCTCGAACTACTGACCTCGTGATCTGCCCACCTCGGCCTCCCAAAGTGCTGGGATTACAGGGGTGAGCCACCAAGCCCAGCCAAAAGTGGCATTTTAAAGATATTAAATGTGGAAAATAATTTTCAATAAATCTAAAAGTAATTAGACTAATAAACAATCTAAGGATTACTGCAAAATTATCATAAACAAGTTGAGCATCCTTAATCCAAAAATTTGAAATCCAAAATCCGAAACCTGTTGAGTGCCAATATGATGCCACATGGGTGGTGAAGATACTGGCACTTTTGCTTTTTGATGGTTAGTTCAGTGTACACAAACTTCGTTTCATGCACAGAGTTATTTAAAATATTATATAAATTACCTTCAATCTATGTGGATAAGGTGTATATAAAATATAAATAAATTTTGTGTTTAGACTCAGGTCCCTTCCCCAAGATATCTCATTTTATATATATAAAAATATTCCAAAATCTGAAAAAAAAACCAGAAATCTGAAATACTGTTGATCCTAAGCATTTCAGATAAGGGATACTCAACCTATATTGAATATAGCTAACACTTTTTACATCATAATTGTCAGTAAATAGACAGTAAGCCACTAACACTCTACCTCATATAAATAGTCTATTGCATGATATTTCAATGCTGAAAACATATCTTCTTTCTTTCAAAGCAGTGCAAACTTCAACATCTGGAAATACAAAAATTAAAATTAAACATTGGTAAAACAGCAAGTCAAGTGCAGAAAATCTCAATCACAAAACTTTGGTTCACTCATTTTTAAAAAGGCTCTGAATGAAAATCATTGGTAAAAAATAATATACATTACTATAATTTTAAATCTAATATGAAAATAATGTATATTGATATAAAATTGAATATTTTCTCTTATTGTTTAAACCATATAGCTGTTAGTTGGTTGGTGGAAATATATTTAATGTGATCATTTTGTTGCAAAAGAGGTTGAAATTCACAAGACTGCCAGAGTGGTGTTCCCAGAATAACCATATTTCTCAAGTGGTCTTGAAATTGGATAACCAAGGGGAGAACTCTGTGCTGAAACAGTGGAGGATTTGGAAAATTGGGAAACAATTCGTGAAACTGTTTCCATTCTCTCACTTAGAAAATAAGAAGTCTAAAGTTAGAATTTTCTAGTAGCTAGCTCATTTGGAATAAAGCAACTATGGCATATTGGTAAATCAACAAATCCATCTAACGAGGCAATAAGTAAAATTTAGAATGCTGAACTCGTCCGGGATGGTTCTCATTTACTTGAGAACTCAAGGAATTACAGCTTTGAAGTTACTCTAGGACAGAGTAACTTCTGTGTAAAACTTTCAATAAAACTTTTAGAAACTTTCAGTAAAAAACTAAAAACAAACTTTTAAAACAATTCAGGCCAGGCGCATTGGCTCACACCTGTAATCCCAGCACTTTTTTTTGTTTTGTTTTGTTTTTGTTTTTTGAGGCGGAGTCTCGCTCTGTCGCCCAGGCTGGAGTGCAGTGGCCGGATCTCGGCTCACTGCAAGCTCCGCCTCCCGGATTTACACCATTCTCCTGCCTCAGCCTCCCGAGTAGCTGGGACTACAGGCGCCCGCCACCTCGCCCGGCTAGTTTTTTGTATTTTTTAGTAGAGACGGGGTTTCACTGTGTTAGCCAGGATGGTCTCGATCTCCTGACCTCGTGATCCGCCCGTCTCGGCCTCCCAAAGTGCTGGGATTACAGGCTTGAGCCACCGCGCCCGGCCACTTTGAGAGGCCGAGGTGGCGGAGCACTTGAGGCCAAGAGTTTGAGCCCAGCTTGGTCAACATGACGAAACCTCATCTCTACTAAAAATACAAAAATTAGCTTGGCGTGGTGGTGCGCACCTGTAGTCCCACCTACCCGAGAGGCTGAGGCACTAGAATTGCTTGAGCCTGGGATGTGGATCCAGGTTGCAGTGACTGACCCAAGATCACACCACTGTACTCCAGCCTGGGCAACAGAGCCAGACTCTATCTCAAAACAAAAACAATCCAGAGCACAATTAGTTTATTAATGACTCAGAAGGATTTCTGGATATTACAATATGTTTTCCAATTAAAATGAGATGCATATGTTATCTGAATTGTCTTTAATATTGTTAGATTCTGTGGTGTGGAGAATATATAGTGTGGCCACCCTCTTTCACTCTTAAACAAGACCAATGTGGCATTATTTCACTAGTGGCTACTTCTCTGAGAATATTTCCAATCATTGCACCTCTATGTCTTTTCCACCCAGTGTATCACTGATCTTTCAAGCAAATATTGATTCTAGAATTTCCATTTCTTGGTGTTGCACTTTCAGAAGAAACTGATTGTCTCATTCTAAAAGACATTTCAAAAAGTTAACAACAAACTAAACTCTACCGATTATATCCATTCAGCTTATTGTCAGCATTTATATTAACTTTTCTTTTTTTGTGAAGCCTAGTATTTCTATCAGCTTCATATTTATCACTCTCACCAATTACCTTAAGAAATAATTACTTTTGTATTGAAGTCAACCACTGAAATTCATGCTAAATATGGACTACTTAATAAGATGCCATATGTTATATACATGCTTAGAACCCCATTTATCAAGTTTATTTCATTGCAATACAGATATCGAATACATCTAATAGTGGTGGGTGGATGCAAAAAAGATAGATTGCTCTTATTTCTAAAACCAAAGATATGGCGGAAACGAACAAAATCATGGTTAGAGAGTGGGGAATTTAAAATTATCAAGTTTTGAATTGCAGCAATTCTCGAAGATTTTCTCTCATGCTACTTCCTGACTGACATCTACTGGGCCAAAATAGAAATGCACACGATAATGAGGTCAGGCACAAGGCCAGGAAGTAAGCTTTCCCAAGATGATGATGATTATTATTATTTAATTAATTAATCAAATCATTTTTTGAGACAGAATCTCCCTCTGTCCCCCAGGCTGGAGTGCAATGGTGCGATCTCGGCTCACTGCAACCTCTAGCTCCCGGGTTCAATCGATTCTCCTGCCTCAGCCCCCTGAGTAGCTGGGATTACAGGGGGATGCCACCTTGCCCGGCTATTTTTGTATTTTTAATAGAGACGGGGTTTCGCCATCTTGGCCAGGCTGATTTCGAACTCCTGAGCTCAGGCAATCCTCTCGCCTCAGCCTCCCAATGTGCTGGGATTACAAGTTTGAGCCACCATGCCAGACCCTAAGGTTATTTAAAAGCACTCACAGGTGAATGTGAATCTTCGGGCTGGCTCCCCACCTCTCCCCACCAGCCTAAGGTATCAGGAGCTTTCTGCCTTTTTCACTCCCTCGCATAAAAACCGCACTTTAAAAAACCATAAGATCCGCCGGAAGCGGTGGCTCACGTCTGTAATCCCAGCACTTTGGGAGGCAAGGCGGGAGGATCACTTGAGGCCAGGAATCCAAGACCATCCTAGGCAACATAGCAAAACCCTGTCTCTACAAAGAATACAAAAATTAGCCTGGGCCAGGTGTGGTGGCTCACACCTGTAATCCCAGCACTTTGGGAGGCCAAGGCGGGTGGATCACTTGAGGTCACGAGTTTGAGACCAGCCTGGCCAACATGGCGAAACCCCGTCTCTATTAAAAATACAAAAATTATCTGGGCATGGTGGCACCTGCCTGTAATCCCAGCTACTCGGGAGGCTGAGGCAGGAGAACCGTTTGAACCCGGGGGGCAGAGGTTGCAGTGAGCTGAGATCGTGCCACACTGCACCCCAGCCTGGGCGACAGGGTGAGGCTCCGTCTCAAAAAACAAAACAAAACAAAACAAAACAAAAAAAAGCCGGACATGGTGGCGGACGCCTGTAATCCCAACTACTCAGGAGGCTGAGGCAGGAGACTCTCTTGAACCTGGGAGGCAGAAGTTGCAATGAACCGAGATCACGCCACTGCACGCCAGCCTGGGCGACAGAAGAGCGAGACTCTGTCTTAAAACAGACAAAAGCATGACACCGCAGAGAAAGCGAGGTGCACTTATTTTCCCTTATTGTTTAGCCCATATGACTTCTAGCTGATGTTTTTTCTCCTGACAGCTGTGGATTCATTTTAATTGTTTGAAATCCCACCAGCATCTCTGAGCCCTTCACATCTTCTATTCTCGGGTTAAGTGGACGGTGGGTCTGAGGTTTTGTCTCTACAGAGCCACATCGGTGGGGCCTCACAGATGTGTTTTCCTGAGATTCCTGAGCTGCCATACTTCTTTGGTCCCACAGGACCTTTTCTTCCCCTCAGCCCTCAAAAACACCCTCTCACCTGCCGTCAGCCTCTCACGGCTCCTACCTGAGGTAAAATCGCCTCCTGCGAGGTCTTCCTGGGGTAAAATTCGCGCCCACTGGACACGTGACCGCTGAGCCTGGACTCCGTGCTTCCATTGGCCAGACCAGGCCCCGCCCCTGGCCCGCCCCTTGGGCTCCAGACACTTCTGTCCGCGAGTGGGCACAGCCTAGGGAGCTGAGGCTTGTGGGGTCCGAGGCTGCGGCCTGGGCAGCGCCGAGGTCCTCAGGAGTGAGCAGAACCCTCGTAGCACTGGGCGGAGTGTGACGGTGGAGAAGTCGGCGTGAGGCCAGAAAGAGCTGGGTGTGAAGGGCTGGGAAGACCACTCTTTGGGAGTGACGGCTCCATGTTGTTAGCCAGGCCGGGCAAAACGCGGCAGGGTTAGCAGGAGGGCGAGGGCAGAAGCCTTCCAGAGGTAAGGGTGGAAGGATTTAGCAATCACACAGATTCAGGGAAAGAGGAAGGCAAGAGGGAGGAGGCAAATGTGCCTCAGAGGTCTGGCTAGGTGTGGGTCATGGCTTGGTAGCAGAAGAACTTTTGAGGAGGGGTTAGGAAGATACTGCTTTTCAATTGGCGCAGGTGGATTTTATACCTTAATTAAAGCCACCCCCTTACGTACACACATTTAAGTATCGCTAGACTCGCCTGATGAGGAATAATTATTCTTTCCTCCATATTTCTTAACTCCCGTCTTTTCCATGAAACGGCTTGGCATTAAACTCCTTCCCAGAAGATTGCAAGAAGTAACATGCATTTATTTATTTTACCAACACATGGGTGTCTTTTGTGTTGATTGTTCAAATACTAATGGTGAAATGTCAGTGGGTAAGTCACTTTATTTTCTTAAGTTACTTCCTTTATTTTGTACAGGCGTGTGCAGTTTGCTTCAGTTATATGGATTTAATGTTTGACAATAATCAGTTTTAAAGATACTCACCTAACATTGAAGTGCATTAATCATCCTGTGTTCTTGGACGTCTACCTTTTATTAAAATCAATTTTAAATTAAATATCTTTGTAAAAGTTAAAAAACACTGGCTGGGCGTGGTGGCTCACGCCTGTAATCCCACCACTTTGGGAGGCCAAGGCCGGCAGATCACCTGAGGTCAGGAGTTGGAGACCAGCCTGGTCAACATGGTGAAACCCCATCTCTACTAAAAATACCAAAAAAAAAAAAAAAAAAAAAAATCAACCAGTGTGGTGGCACACCCCTGTAATCCCAGCTACTTGGGAGGCTAAGGCAGGAGAATTGCTTGAACCTGGGAGGCAGAGGTTGTAGTGAGCCAAGATCATGCCACTGCACTCCAGCCTGGGGGACAGAGCAAGATTCTGTCTCAAAAACAAACAAAAACAAACAAAAACCAAAAATAACACATGCTTATCGTCACTATAACCAGGAAAACCACCCAAAGATGTATACAGAGAAAGTAATCTCCATTCCCACCCCAACTCCCAGGTAACCAGTATTAACAATCTGGGTTGATTCTTTTCACATTTTGTCGTATGTTCATACAAATTTATTCAGATATGCATATACAATGTTGATTGGCTATATCTAAAAATTAGTACTTTTTAAAAATAGCTGTATAATATTTTATGTAACTACATGCCATGATTTATCTAAACATTCCACTACTGATAGATTAACAGATTGTTTCCAGTTTTCTACCTTGACAAATAATGCTGCAGTAAGAATTCTTGGACATACGCTCTTGAGTACTTTCTGTGGCATAGATTTGTTTTGGCCTGCTGGCTCAAATTGTAAGAGCATTTCAAATTTAACAGATATTGCCATTTTTCCTTCCAAAAATGTATAGCACTTTACATTAACAGTACCAGAAAGGGATCATCATTTTCCTGAATACCCAACAGTACTGAATATATTGCTCTTCAGAAATTTTTGCCAGGCCGATGCATGAAAAATTCTGTCTTGTTTTAATTTGCGTTTCTCTAACTACTGCTGAGATTAAACATGTTTTAGATGTTTATGAACCCTTTGAATTTCTTCTTCCATGAATTGTCTAATTATGCATGTGCCTGTGTATGTGTGTATATGTGTATGCATCTGTATGTTTGTGTGTGTATGAGATCAAATGATTTTCCTACTGGGTAGGTTGTCTTTTTGAAAATCTAGTGTAAAGGTGCCTTAGTTAAAATCAGGCTTAGCTGTATAAATAACAGAAAATTCCAAAATAATATTAGATATATTTCTCTTTCATGTAAATGAAGTCCAGAGGTACGAAGGTTAAGGACTGATATGACACCTCTGCCCCCCTAAGTCCTCCGGGACTTAACTTCCTACCAGCTCATTTTCCTGATATTTCTGTGTTGTGGTCCTTGTTTTCATGGTCTCAGGTGGCAGTTTCTGTTTCAGGAAGCAGAATGGAGGAAGGCTGAAAAGGAGCAAAGGTGAAAGGCACAATGTCTTTTTATATATATGTAACTTAAATTGTAAAATATAATGTTCACATAGAAAAGGAATATTCATATAGAAATATAATGTTTACATAGAAACTATACCACAATGTATAGTTATAAAAATTATTTTAAGGAAACATCCATGGAGCCTCCCCTCAAGTGAAGAAACAGAGCATTGGAATTTCAGAAGCCCGCTTTTCCTTTCTAATCACAACTCTCCCTAGAGGAAGTCTCCCTCTAGACCTAGAGATTACTATAATTCTGACTTTATGGTAATCATTGCCTTGCTTTTCTTTAAAGTGTTTCACCCAAGTATGCATTTCTAAATGACATAGTTTGCCTATTTTTGAATCTTGGTGTTTGTGTTACTTTGGTTCTTGCTTCTTCCATGTTTATTGTATATGATGATTCAATTTCATCAATTTCGTTCAATGTATTGTATATGATGATTTCAATTATATATGATGATTAAATAGGATACAGTAGTATCCTATTTTATAAACATACTTCAGTTTATCCATTCAACTGTTGATGGACCTTTGGATTATTCTAATTTTTGTCTATTACAAAGAATGCTACTACAATATCCTTGTATATGTATCCTATTACACATATATGTTTCTCTGGAATATAGATTTAGGAAAAAGTTTTGGATTATTGAGTATACATATCTTCATATTTATTGACTAACACCAAACTGTTTTCCAAAGTGATTATACCAATTCACATACCCATCAGTAATATTTAACAGTCTCTACTGCTCTATATCCTTACCAACCCTTAGCAATTTCATACTTGAAAATTTTGAGATCTAGTAGATGTCTAGTTGTCTGTTAAGGAAGTTTCCCATTAGCTGCCACATGACTCTTCTGCTTACATCTCATTTGCCAGGCCCCAGTCACATGGTCACATTTAGTTGCAATAAAGGCTGGAAGATGCAGTGTTCATTCTGAACAGTTGCATGCAGAGTTACGATTTGGAGATTCTATTATTAATATAAGAAAAAAACGTATATTAGGAAATACACGGCAATCTCTGCCACATTCAGAATACTAACTTAAAAATAGCTGCTAGGCTGGGTGCCATGGCTCACGTGTGTAATCCCAACACTTCGGGAGGCTGAGGCAGGAGGATCACCTGAGGTCAGAAGTTCAAGACCAGCCTGGCCAACGTGGTGAAACCCTGTCTCTACTCAAAATACAAAAATTAGTCAGATGTGGTGGTGGGTGCCTGTAATCCCAGTTACTCAGGAGGCTGAGGTAGGGAGAATCACTTGAACCCAGGAAGCAGAAGTTCCAGTGAGCCGAGATCATGCCATTGCACTCCAGCCTGGGTGACAGAGTGAGACTCCATCTCAAAAAAGAAAAAAAAAAAAAATTAGCTGAGTGTGGTGGCATGCACCTGTAATCCCAGCTAGTTGGGAGGCTGAGGCAAGAGAATCACTTGAACTCGGGGGACAGAGGTTCCAGTGAGCGAGATCATGCCACTGTACTCTAGCCTGAGTGACAGAGTGAGACTCTGTCTCAAAAAAAAAAAAAAGAAAGAAAAGAAAAAAAGCTAAATTTTATTTAGCACTCATTATGTGCCAAGCACTATTCTAAACACTGTGCAACAACTCATAAGCTAGATAAATTTACAAATATTACAAACTCCATTTTACAGAAGAGAAACCTGGGGCATTGACCACTTAAGTCTCTTACCCAAGATGAGCTTGGAAGTATGAGACAGAGTTGCAAATCCAGGCAGTCTGACTTCAGAGCCCAAACTGAACGAGATCATACACTCTCTAAAACGAATATTTGCTCTTGAGTCATCCATGTTTTGTAAATGTTTTCTCCCCGTTCATTTTGGTGAATTTCTAAAGATAGTTTTCTTTCTATATTTACAGATAATTTTATCATATCCAAATCATCTGGTTTTTTCTTAGTGGATAATGTTTCCGCATCATTATTTCTAAAATCGTGCACATGATGAGAATCTTAGAACAATTACTTTTCCCTATAAATTTTAATTAACCATTATTTGCACCATTGTTATTTTGAACCTAAATGGAAATAAAACAAGTTGAAATAAAACACACTTGAATATAAACTAAGCTGAGGATGGGAAGGAGGAAAAAAATCCCTCTACTGTCCAGACCAATTCCATGCATTTACAGAAATCTCTTATAATAATATCAAACTTCATTGTTGTACTCACACACTGTGCTGTTAAGGCTATATTAATAACATTTAATGTTTATTGAGAACATACTTTGTGCCAGGCACAATACTAGGCACTGATGATGCAAAAAATAGGGAAAACAAATATTTGCCTCCAAGAAGCTCACAAATCCTTGTATGAGTTGCTCTTATTTTTCTTCTCTTTAGGTGATTCTAAACACTGCTGCCAGGATGATATTTCTAAAACAGTTGAGAATACCACTTCCCTGCTCAAATTGTTTCAGCTGTCACCACAGCATAAAATCTGAAATCTTAAGCATGGAACAACTACCCACTCAACCCCATTTATTGTGAAATCCTGAACCATTGGCCATTCTCTGAAAGAGATTCTCCTACTCCTAAGTCTTTGTTCCTGCTGATTTATTTTGTACTCTGATCACATGTTGAAATCCTACTTACTCTATAAATTTTAGTTTAAGTATTTCCTCCTCCACTGGCACTCTTATTGAGAGTCAGTGGTTACCTTTTGTCATTCCTACAATTTTTGTTAATATCCCACTTTGGGCACTTTTCATGTTTTGCATTATAATTGTTTTGTTCACGTCTGCCTTCCCCACCAGACTTCAATCTTCTTGAGATCGTGGGCCATGGACCATGTCTTAATTATCTTTATGTAAGTAGCACAGTGCCTTATCCAGAGTAAGCACTGTGAGGAATATTTAATTTAATTCACTTCTTAACATCTGGCACTAGGTCATTTTGAAATAATGACTATCAATTTTTTTACACTTCCTATTAAGTATAGGCTTTCAGTGTTTTTGCAGGAGCAATTGTGTGTGAAATATTACACACACACATATACATGCCTGTGCAAAATGGACATGGTATGAATATAGCAGATAATCAGCTCGAGACAGAATTGCAGATTAGCTCAAACCAGATCATGCAGAAAATCTGGATATATGGAATGAAAAGTATTGCACAAATGTATTACATAAGTAATTTATTGTCTTCTGGCTGCTAATTTATAGGTGTAACCTCACATACTGTCTTTTGATCACCATTAAGGGACTGTTTTGCGCCAATAGGCTGAGAGCAAACATTTTAATACAACATATTCAGTCTAATTAAGCTGGATAATTACTGTTGGAAAAGAGCTATGGTAGCAACAGCATGTAAATAAATTTTTGCAAGTATAGAAGGGAAACCTAACATTTCATATTCATGTAGATTATCTCTTTCCAAATACAAGAAGACAAATGTTATTCTAGCCTATTTTGGCAGTATTCGTCTCTGTAAATACTATTACTTTTCTCTGTCCCATATGTTCAACCCTTCAACATTTTTCTGATTATGAACCATTTCACGTATCGTATGCTTATTGGATCTTTTACACATGTTGAAAAATTCAGGTAAGCTAAGATTCTTGCTGTAAACTTTACCCATGCCTAGACTTCACTTTGTAACCCAGAAGAGTGGTAATTGGGTCACCATTTCCATGGGAAAAGTAGAAGTACTAACCCGATACTTTCACCTCTCCCTGGGTAATATTTACCCTAAAACCTTGCACATTATATGGTTCAGTGAAGTTAAGCAATTTGCCCAGAAATACATAGGCAGATCAAGAACTCAGGTCTTCTGACTTCTACCCTGTGAGGTGTAGTTGTTTACTTATTGATTTATCCATCAATTATTTTTAAGCATATATTATATGCAAGGAAATATGCTAGTTGGGGAAAGCAAATTGACTCTACTCTTTCAATGTGATAGGGAAAACAAGCCATTTACATAAATATTATTCCCTAAGAAAATTAACGTTAAAGAGTATGGAAGTTTAAAAAAATAAATAATACTTTATTATTTCAACAAATTATAGAGATGCAAAACTTTGATTAGATAACTCATTTAGATATTTTACCAGATTAACCACACCAATGGGAAGTCTAGCTGTTTGGACCACAAAAGCCACAACATAGCACCACTATGTACTTAATGGAAGATGAACCAACTTGCAAAATAAATAACATCCGAAGGTCTAAACTTGCAAATTCGAACTAGAATAAGTTATAATAAATGTCTCAAATATCCAGGTTAACAAACATCATCCTTATAAAATGTGGGAAAACTCTTATTTCTTTCTCTCACCAAAATAAGGCTTAATGTTGTTTGAGGTATCCTTGGTTGCTTTTATGCCTTGTATTTAAAAATGAAGGAGATGGGCATTGGACTGAATTTGGGAAGAAGGATGTTACATTAATAATTTCATGGCCGGGCACGGTGGCTCATGCCTGTAATTCTAGCACTTTGGGAGTCCGAGATGGGCCGATCACAAGGTCAGGAGTTCAAGACCAGCCTGACCAACATAGTGAAACCCTGTCTCTACTAAAAATACAAAAAATTAGCTGGGCGTGGCAGTGGGCACCTGTAATTCCAGCTACTCAGGAGGTTGAAGCAGGAGAATCACTTGAACCCAGAAGGCAGAGGTTGCAGTGAGCGGAGATTGTGCCACTGTGTTCCAGCCTGGGTGACAGTGCGAGACTCTCTCAAAAAATAAAAATGATAATTTCATATGCAAGAAAAATCATTTTATGAAAAGCTGAAGGTAGACCTTTCCCATAAATAAAAAGATTTTGTAAAACAATTCTCATAATTTTATATTTTCGATTTAGACTTAATCTTGTATCTCAGAATGTAAACTAATTCAACAAATGATTTTTGAATACCTACTGTGTGCTCAGTCTGTACAACTTCAGGAGAAAGACAACTTGTGTTGTCTCTTACAGGAAAGAAGAATAGCTAGAAACAGTAATGTTATTGACCACCAACTGACCACCTATTGATCATTAATATACTATTGACCACCTTCGTTAAGTAACCTTCTTTGTTTTCTGGCTTCCTGGATTATTTCACTGGTTCTGTGCCTGGGCTCTTTATCATTTTGTTAGAAAATAGCAAAACCAGAAAATCAGGCTCGTTAGTTACTTAGCACAGCATATATCTGTAGCTAGACCTTCAATGCCAGTTGTCAATCATTATTTCCCTTCATTTGTTATAGAAAGAGTGTGTTGGTATATGACAGCAATATTCTAGGTGTGAGAAATAGAGTCTCAAACAATACATTATCTATGTATCTATTTATTTATTTAGAGATAGAGTCTCGTTCTGTTGCCCAGGCTGGATTGCAGTGGTACTATCTCAGCTCACAGCAACCTCTGCTTCCCGGGTTCAAGCGATTCTCCTGCCCCAGCCTTCCGAGTAGCTGGGATTACAGGCGCCCACCACCACGCCTGGCTAATTTTGTATTTTTAGTAGAGACGGGGTTTCACCCTGTTGGCAAGGCTGGTCTCGAACTCCTGACCTCAAGTTATCCGCCCGCCTCAGCCCGTCAAAGTGCTGGAATTACAGGCGTGAGCCACCGCGCCCAGCCCTATCCCTTTATTTCTAAACGCCCCCTTATCGTATTCTAACAACATCTAGACCAGTGGTTCTCAATTGGAGGTAATTCTGTCCCTCAAGGGGACATTTGGGCATGTCTGAAGATGTTTTTGTTTGTCAAAACTTGGGGAAAGCCAGCCTGGCTCTGCAGCTCCCACCTGCTCCTGCTACTCGGATGCGGCCTTCACCTGCCAGGCCCTTCCCCGCTAGCTTGGGGCAAGCACAGCTGCATCCAGTGGAAATAAAGCCGTTCCAGGATTATTGAAAACTGAGCAGCAACCTTGGGAGTCCTGGGTCGTCACATACTCCCCAACTGGAAGGTCTTTTTCTGGCATCAATTCCCATCTCAAGGCCCTGCCTTTCACCTACGGTGGTAGAGTCTTCCGTACGCAGCGCATCAACCTTCACGAGCAGGCCTCCCCACCAGATGTCCTCCGCTGGATGTCTAAGCCTTGGGAGCAACGTGTACTCCTCGAGAAGAGCCTTCCCGACGGGCAGGGGACAAGGGGACAAGGAACCTGGGTTGCCCTCACACCGGGAGCTTGTATGTAGATTATAAATATATAAAGGGGAAAGGGGTGGGTTGGGAGGGGTTGTGGGGCTGGAGCCCCACTTCCCCTCCTCCCCGTACCCCTGGTCCCCTGTCCCTGGGGCTGTTAACAAAGAGTAATAAAATGATTTAAAAAAAAAAAAAAAAAAAAGGCCAGGCGCGGTGGTTCACACCTGTAATCCCAGCACTTTGGGAGGCCGAGGCGGGTGGATCACGAGGTCAGGAGTTCGAGACCAGCCTGGCCAACATGGTGAAACCTCGTCTCTACTAAAGATACAAAAAATTAGCCGGGCATGGTGGCGCGCGCTTGTAATCCCAGCTACTCAGGAGGCTGAGGCAGGAGAATCGCTTGAACCCGGGAGGTGGAGGTTGCAGTGAGCCCAGGTGGCACCATTGCCCTCCAGCCTGGGTGACAAGGTGAGACTCCGTCTCAAAAAAAAAAAGAAAAGAAAAACCTGGAGGAAAGGGTCCTGATATCTAATAGGTAGAGGCCAAGAATATTGCTAAATGCCCTGCAATGAACAGAACAGACTCCATGCTCCCCAAAAAGAATGACCTGTTCCAAAATAAGAATAGTATTTACTACTGATTAAAGGAAATTTAAGAAATCTTGATCTAGACTAATCTAGTCCCACACTCTTCACACTCTTCACACCCTTCTAGTTGTATATGTGAAACCTACCTCATTTCCTGCAGGTGACCTCACGTTCTGCTTGAATGGGAGGTTGTGTTTTTTCCACTTTTCTCTTTTTATCTCAAAATGTCTATTTAGCCTCATTTGGCATTTTCTTACTCTCTTCTTTCTATGAATAAGTATTTTTCTTTCTAAGATATTCTCTTTCAATCTTTGTGCCTTATTTTATTCCCCAAATTATTTATACCTACAAAAATGCATTCTGTATCACAGGATACAAACAGATAAGAAAGGCAGAGTACTATTTCCCTTGGATGCAACATATCCCCACTTACCTCCTCCAAAATTTAGTTCGTAAGTGTTTTCCTCTCATGTACATCTTCATTCTGTCTCCTACAATGGCTTTTCTGTGTCTAAAACGTGCTTCATTATATTCTATCCTAAAATATTTTCTAACACTGTTATTTTGAACCTTCTACTTTTGAAGTTTTCTGTATTCCCTATGACTCCACTACCTCTTTCTTAGACTACTGTAATTTTCTCCTAGCTGTTCTCCCAGCCTCTAATCTAGTCTACATAGTGCTGTAGAATAAAATTATATTCACTACTCTAATTAAAGTCCTTCAGTAGTTAACCAATAATAACTTTGATATGTCAAGCATCTCCTATTTTCAAGGTACTAAGCTTGGTACTTAAGTTAGTATTAGTCTCTCTATTATGTAAAAGAGGAAACTGAGGTTTAAAGAGGCCAAGTGACTTGCTCAAAACTACATAGCTAGAAAGTGAGGGGCCAACCCAAGTCTAATGCTGAAGTTTGCACATTTCATACAACTCTTCATTTCCTAAGGAATGAATTCTAAACTCCTTAGCGTGGCCTTCAGGACTCTTTGTGATCTGGTTCCAAGCTTTTTCCAGCTACTGCTGACCTTCATCCACCCCACACTATTGTTAAATAACTATTGTTTTCCCCATACTATCTTTGCTTTCATCTCTTCTGTTTGCTCCTTCTCTTATTGTATTATCTTAGTCTGTTTTCTATTGCTTATAACCAAATACCTGAAAATGAGTTATTTATAAGAAAAGGGACTTATTTTTTACAGTTATGGAGGCTGAGAAGTCCAAAATCAAAGGGTCGCATTTGGTGAGAGTTCTTGCTGGTGGGAGCTCTGCAAAGTCCCCAGGTGGTACAGGGTATCATATGGCCAGGGGGATTAGCATGGTAGATCAGGTCTCTCTTCTTAAAAAGCTACCCATCCCACTCCTATGATAACCCATTAATTCATTAATTCATGAATGGGTTAATCCATTCGTAAAGGCAGAGCCCTCATGACCCAATCACCTTCTACAGGCCACTTCTCTCAATACTGCCACATTGGGGATTAAATTTCAACATCCGTTTTGGAATGAACAAATATTCAAACCATAGCATATTCCCTCTATCTGCACATCCCCATAGGTCCAAGCACTTACCCACCTTTGAAAGCCAATTCAAGCTTCCCAGCTAAATTCCCTGATCTTCTCTGATCGGTTCTTTTCTTTTTTACTGGTAGAGCTTTTCTCACTTTCAAATTTTGTTATCATTAATTGTATGTATGCTCTTTTGTCCTTCTTCTACTCAGACCTCCTTTAGAGCAGGGAATTTGTTATGTGATAGTAACATTTTTGTGTAGCATTTTACAAACACTCTTTCATGTATGTTGAGAACCTGGCAAAGAGTAGGAGCTTAGTAAATGTTTATTTGGTTCTAATCTTCATAGCAACTCTCCAAAGTATTATTATGCTTTGCTAATAGTAAGGAAACTAAAGCTCAGAGATGTTAAGCGACCTGCCCAAGGGCATAAATGTTCCAGGATGACACAAGATCCAACTGGAAAGTTCTGTCTCCAGTTGAAAGTTATTTCTACTACCCTACCTATGGCATCAGAGTTTTGTTTCCCCATGTATATCCTATCTCGATACCTTGGTAAATGTATGAGTAAATGTCTGTTAAGATTCTTTCATGAGAATCATGAGAGATTTATTGGTCATCAAAAATAAAAGTATTTGAGGATATGACTCATTCTCACACATAGTATTTATTGTTCACTTACGCAGAAGGAAAACAACCCTCCCATTCTGATAAAATCTTAGGCAACATTATGTTGAGGTCTGTATTCTCCACGTAAGAACACCAGTGTTACACACCTTTAACAAACAAGTCTTTATATTTCATTTAAAATCAGTAGCTAGTAAGAAAATTGAGGAAATAATTTTTTCATCGTTTGTTTTTCATTTTTATGTAGCCAAATTTATCATTCTCTTTCTTATAGTTTCTGCCTTTAGGGCCATATTTAGAAAAGCCACCACCATCCCAAAGATTGTAAAAATTTTCAAATATATTTTCTTCTGTTTTTATCATGTCATCTCTTACATTTAGAACTTCTAGGATGATATATGTGTATACTGGTGTGTAAGGCATAAAATATGTTCTTAATTTAATATTATTCTTAAAGTTTAGTGAATTACCCCAACACTGTTTTTTGACTTTTCCCTTCTGTTTTAAATTACATCTTTATCATATACTCCCATGTGCTAAATTCTAGATATTTAATTTGTTCTGTTGATGGTTTACTCCCAAAATGCTGGGATTACAGGTGTGAGATATCTCTCTGTCTTCCATGAGAAAGTGGGAATTTTTGAGGTGTTCCAGCAGTGGTGTGAATTGTCAGCAACTCAATCACTTTGCAAGTGTACAGCTACCTCCCTGTCTCTGCTAGTAGAACCTTTAGCTCTATAGACAACTCTACGATGAGCAGAGGACCTCTAACAATCTCTAGTCCTAGTTGTATTGTATAAAATCCTTGTCCTTGGAGAGGGCTGAGGGCATAATCTAGCTAGTGAGCATTCTATAGGTCCATGCCAATGGGAAGACCCTCTTACCAAAGGCTTACAATAATGTGGATATCAAGGAAGCATAAAAAGCCAACAGTAGAGTGAAGAGTCAATGTGGATAAGTTTGAGGGACTTAAAATGTCATCAAATCCAAATAGGCAGGCTAGAAATAGATTTCCAAACACTGGATATGCAGACCTAGTGATGACCGAAGTGTGATTACTTAAAACTCCACTTGGCCAGTTGCAGTCACTTATACCTATAATCCCAGCACTTTGGGAGGCCGAAGTGGGTGGATCACTTGAGTCCAAGAGTTCGAGACCAGCCTGGGCAACACGGTGAAATCCTGTCTCTACAAAAAAATACAAAAATTAGCTGGACATGGTGGTGCATGCCTGTAGTCCCAGCTAGTCAGGAGGCTGAGATGGGAGGATCACCTGAGCCCAGGAGGCAGAGATCGCAATAAGTCAAGATTGTACCACTGCACTCCAGCCTAAGTAACAGAGCAAGATCCTGTCTCAAAAATAAAATAAAATTATACCCTCAAATTATTTGACATTCCTCTGATTTAGGGGTAGGTCTGTCCTCTCCTGTTGCATCTAGGTAGGCTTATTAATACATCAACAAAGAGAGTATGGTGGGAAATGAGAATGTGGATATTCAAGGCTGGGTCAATGCAGTTTCTGACTTATTCACTCACTCGTAGAGCCTTGAGCCATACAAGAAGCCCGATTAGCCTGAAACTAACTAGCTGTAAGAAGCCAACTTATACAGGGCTCTGGTTCTTAGCCCTCATCTTTAAGTCATTCCAGCCAAAGTGTCAGACATGTGAGCAAAACGGTTTTCAGATTATTCCAATTTGGTCATTTTGCTCCATGTAAGGAGGTTCCTTATGACTATGACAAATGTCCCTGGATTGGTTCCTTCCCTTTCATATCAGTCTGGTCCAGAGGTTGGCAAACTATGGCCTATGGGCTGAATCTAGCCTGCTGGCTGCTCTTTGTATAGCATACTAGTTAGGAATGATTCCTACATTTTAAAATTGTCATGATCATTTGGAAGAGAAGAGGCACTCTGGCTTTTTGAGGCTTCAGCGGTTGTTTCTTTGATTCTTTCTCATCTTCTGAGTTCATCTACCTTCAATCTTTGAGGCTGCTGACCTTTGGATGGGTTTTTGTGGGGACTTTTACTTAAAATTAAGTTAAATTAAAATTGTTACATTTTTAAATGGTTACCTAAGTACCTTCATAATGTCCTTGATCTGTCTCTTTGGTCTGCAAAGCCTAAAATATTTGCTATATTGTCCTTTACAGAAAAAGTTTTGGCTGGGAGTGGCGGCTCACCCCTCTAATTCTAGCACTTTTAGGCAGGAGGACTGCTTGAGGCCAGGAGTTTGAGACTACCCTGGCCAACATAGTAAGACCCTGTCGAACAAGAAAAAGAAGGAGGAGGAAGAGGAGGAGGAATAAAAAAAGCCTACTACTTCCTGATTTAGTCCCCCAGATAGAAGAGAGATGGAAGAAAATAAGAGATTATTGCAGAGGCCTATCTAGATAGTATTGACTTCAGTTCCCCCAAAACAGAAATTAGACAGATAGGAACTATTGAGACGAATCTCTCTAAGTGTGACATAATGCTCGATAATCTACTTTAAACTTCTGTATTTCTTTCTTCAAGTCCTAGTTTCCCAAGGAAAATGACAATCTTCGTGCTCCTTAAGGAAGCCTTTGATATTCCAAAGAGATGTACATCCTATGTTGCTGAATTATTTCAAATTCTAGAATGCTGAAGCCACAGGGCATTTAGGGATTATCTAGTTCTACCCCTGTTCCATATTAAAGGAGGCTGGGCTAAATGGCCTAAAACAATATGACTACTGTGAACGGAAAATAAATCTTGGGACCCCCAAATCACTAAGCTAAAGGGAAAAGTCAAGCTGGGAGCTGCTTAGGGCCAACCTGCCTGCCATTCTATTCAAAGTAGCCCTCTGTTCACTGAGATAAATCCACATCTGATCGCCTCCTTTGGAGAGACTAACCAGAAACCCAAAAGAATGCAACCATTTGTCTTCTATCTACCTATGATCTGGAAGCCACCTCCCTGCTTCGAGTCTTCCTGTTTTCCTGCCTTTGCTTCAAGTTGTCCCACCTTTCCAGACCAAACCAGTGTTCATCTTGCATATGTTGATTGATGTCTCATGTCTCCCTAGAATGTATAAAACCAACCTGTGCTCTGACCACCCTGGACACATGTTGTCAGGATCTACTGAGGCTGTGTCACAGGTGCACGTCCTCAACCTTGGCAAAATAAACTTTCTAAATTAACTGAGACCTGTCTCCAATTTTCAGTGTTCACACTACTCATCTAGAGTAAAAGGCCTCATGAATTCACTGCAAGACAAGGACACAGGAAAGCAACCACCACACAGAAGAGATGTGGGCCCCAACATGTTGGTCTCTTACATCCAACCAGGTGTAATTGGCAAGCAACACAGGGCCAAGCACTACACCTGAGACACCCTGATAACAGTCACAAAGACTGAATCTAAAACTTTGTCAGTACCCTGTGACTTACAGATGACTGTATTTGCTATACAACAGTGTGCTGGTATAGTTAAAGGGGTGGTGTGGGTGGGCGTGGGCACTAAATTGCTAAGTAGTTTGCACTTTACTGTCCCTAATTGTTCCTGCTAAATTGAGGCATCCTTAAGTCCTCTGAGAGCAGAAAACCCTCAAATCTTATTGAAGACAGCCTCTTATTTCATATTCTCCTTCTCTTCTTGCATCTTTTCCCCCTATGCTTTCTTCTCTTACTATCTTCTGTAAAAAAAAATTTCTTTCTTCTTCTATTCCTGGTCTTCCTTGCTTTGACTCTTCCTCCTCATATTCATGCCAAACTGTTTTTATTTAATTTATGCCTATAATCCCAGCACTTTGGGAGGCCGAAGTGGGTGGATCACTTGAGTCCAGGAGTTCGAGACCAGCCTGGGCAACATGGTGAAATCCCGTCTCTACAAAAAATACAAAAATTAGCTGAGTGTGGTGGCGCATGCCTGTAGTCCCAACTAAATATTAATATTTAATATTAAATAAATTAAATATTTCTGTATTTATTTAACACAAATGATGAGTTGCTTCTAACTGGAGTAGCAGGTGAGAGGCTGGGCAAAGGGAAATGATCTGTAGTAACAAGGCAGAGACATCTGAAAGTCTAGAGAAAGTATTGGAAAATGTGATGAAAAAAATTCATTGATTTGCCAATACATATCATGATGGCTGAGACGAGAGGAAGCTGAGAAGTGTATAGCTCTTCCCAAAGGAAATATATGCAAAATATCCCAAAGGAAATGCAGCAGACTCATCCTTTTAATAATTTCCAAGTAAATAGTCAAAAACCCCGCTTAGGAAAAACTAAGAAAATATTGCTTCCACTGGCTCCAAATGGCCTGCTGAATTCCTATGACTATGTAGACTTCCACGAAATCCAAAATTGAGGAAATTTAAGGGACACTGCATTAATAGTATAATCACCCCATGCTTTTTGATACATGCCAATGTTCTTAGCTGAAAGTAATTTGACCTGGCTATGTGCTAAATGGTTCAAGATAAATGCTGGAAGATTTGGCTAACTGCCTTGTGAGAACTACCTAACATTAAGAAGAAGCTGATGCTATGTGGGTAGGCTTTGTCCTGTAAGAATTGTTGAACCAGCCTGCTTACTACTGAAACCTCCTTTGCAAAAATTATAAATGAGGAAATTATGGCAGTGAAAGAGATCAGACCTAGCCAACTCCATCCTGCTTCTAACCTTTAAGCCGTCCCTGTTCATTCCTAGCTGTAGGCCGAACTAGCCTTGGGAAGGAATTCAGTTCGTGGTTTGACTCTGAAACAGTATTGATAATAGCCCTTTCCCCAAAAGACCCCCTTCTTGCCTGGGGACCAGTCCGCCTTTGTAGGACTAACAAATTAGCTACAAGATTAGAAATTGTGGTTTAGGGGTCATGCAGCCTCTGGCTACACGAGTGTGAACCTCCCCTATTGCTTCTAGGGATAATATCACTATTGCAAAACCTAAAATTAGTGCTTGAGATATTTTGCAGACCCTGCCCTTGATGGATCAGCTGATACCACCCAAACTGGTAACCTTGCTCAACCAGTTCTGTGATCCCATCCAGGAGCACAAGACAGCAAGAAAATCTCACTTGACCCCCTGTGATTCCATCTCCAACCTGACCAATCAGCACTCTCAACTTCCTGAGCCACTACCTGTCAAATTATCTTTAAAAACTCTGACCTCCCCCCTCCATGCTCAGAGAGACTGATTTGAGTAATAATAAAACTCCGGTCTCCAGCACAGTTGAGTCTGTGTGAATTACTCTTTATTGCAATTCCCCTGCCTTGATAAATCGACTCTGTCTAGGCAGTGGGCAAGGTGAACCCACTGAGCGAATATACTACTACCCACATTTTTGCTGCTAAACTCAGCTGTCTGGTTGGGCTTCTCTTCAGTGCCTACCCTATTCCAACAGACACATCCGTCTTACATAATAGGACTATTCTCAACTTAGACCATCCTACCTCAACCAATGAGTTGTGAAGGCAGAACACATGACCAAAAGAAAAAAAACAGAAGCAGAAGAAGAAAGTTTAAATAACCCCTACACAATCTGATTTTGGATTTCAACTAAGAAAATAGCATTTTGTATGATAAAATGATATATGATCTACTGAAGCTAATTTCTCTAATTCAACTAATTTGAGAATGCTTGTCAGAACCTTCTTAGAGTGGTGCCAACAACATTTCTATACTCACTTGCATATGAGAAAGTTTAGGCAGAAATCAGAATTTTGATTTGCTAAAATGTAATCTTTGATGGTTAAAAAAATTCATTGTTTTTTTTTTTTTTTTTTTTTTACATAAACATTAACATGAAGCCAGACTTTGGAGGACTAGATTATTAATAAGGTGGCTTTTTAAACTTATTGTTTAAATCTCACACTTCTGAGAATGAAAGAATCAAATTAATAATCATGCCAGGGCAATGGGAAAAAACTGAGGTTGTCACAGTCAAGTCAGGAAGTTCAGTCACTCTAATTATGCGAACCACATTTTGTGGGAATGTATTCAGAATTTCCCAAGTGGTAGCAGAAGGGATGCTGGAAAGATTTTTTCCCTGCATCTACTTTCTCACTTCCCTTCCTCATTTCCCTAGAGTTCCCTAATGTCTCCTCCAACATCCTCAGCTACTTTTTCTCATCTTTATTCACTAGAATGTGAGCTGAATTTGACATAAAAATGAAGCATCAGGCTGGGCGCGGTGGCTCAAGCCTGTAATCCCAGCACTTTGGGAGGCTGAGACGGGCGGATCACGAGGTCAGGAAATCGAGACCATCCTAACTAACACAGTGAAACCCCGTCTCTACTAAAAAATACAAAAAACTAGCCGGGCGAGGTGGTGGGCGCCTGTAGTCCCAGCTACTCGGGAGGCTGAGGCAGGAGAATGGCGTAAACCCGGGAGGCGGAGCTTGCAGTGAGCTGACATCTGGCCACTGCACTCCACCCTGGGCGACAGAGCGAGACTCTGTCTCACTCAGGAAAAAAAAAAAAAAAATGAAGCATCAAAACTAGTTTCACAGCCAGGCACTGTGGCCCATGCCTGTAATCCCAGCACTTTGGGATGTAGAGAGGGGCAGATCACCTGAGGTCAGGAATTCAAGACCGGCCTCACCAACATGGCGAAACCCTGTCTCTACTAAAAATACAAAAATTAGCCAGGCATGGTGGCCCACGCCTGTAGTCCCAGCTACTCGGGAGGCTGAGGCTTGAATCTGGGAAGCGGAGGTTGCAGTGAGCCGAGATCATGTCACTGCACTCCAGCCTGGGTGACAGAGTGAAACTCCATCTCAAACAAACAAACAAAAAGAAATAAAAACATCTAGTTTCACATATACTTGAACTTCAGTGGCTGACTGTCCTTGGCAGCAAAACAGCTGTAATTTTTAGGAAACTCAAGAGTGGCTACCAGTGTGGCTGCAGACTGCAGAACATTAATGTAAAAGATACATCTGTATATCCTATTTTTCTTTAGAGAAGAAACTTCATACCCCCTTTCTGGCATGCAAAAAAGCAACAGTATTAGAAGGTTAATTAGAAGTTGAATGAAGTTTCATGCAGACTAGCTTGTAGATCAACAAACTTGACCTGATTCTATCCTATGTATGTGGCACTCACGTGGTTTCTCATATCTCTCCCAAGCAAAAGGAGAACAATCTGTCTTATTCACAGTATTTGTGCTGAATGCCTGAGATGCACACGCCACGCATGTCACAAGGCAATCACGTCTTTACAAAGTTAGAGAAAGAGGTAAACCTATGATGGCTGGCCCGGTGACCCCTAGGGACTTCAAGAAATCCCAAAGACTCACCCTTTGAATAAGATGTCACCCTTTGAAGAACATGTCAGCAACGGAAAAGTCAGAGGGAGAGCAACAATGGGAAGGAGATGTGCTCTCAAAAAACTTTTGAAAACTGGCTTTTAAATAAAGTGGGAAAAAGCATGTCTTTTTTTTTTTTTTTTTTTTTTCCAGACGGAGTCTCGCTCTGTCGCCCAGGCTGGAGTGCAGTGGCCGGATCTCAGCTCACTGCAAACTCCGCCTCCCGGGTTCATGCCATTCTCCTGCCTCAGCCTCCCGAGTAGCTGGGACTACAGGCGCCCGCCACCTCGCCCGGCTAGTTTTTTGTATTTTTTTAGTAGAGACGGGGTTTCACCGTGTCAGCCAGGATGGTCTCGATCTCCTGACCTCGTGATCCGCCCGTCTCGGCCTCCCAAAGTGCTGGGATTACAGGCTTGAGCCACCGCGCCCGGCCACAAAGCATGTCTTTACTTACAACTTAGATGAATACCAGCTCTCAAGCTTCTATGTGAACAAGTCTGTTAAAAAAGTCGTCTTCAACGTGTCTCCAGATGTGTCTCAGGCACATGGGAATCGTCGTCAGAAGAAAGAGGGAGCCACCCTTTTGACAGACATTGCAATGTCATAATAATGACAGAATTATAAATAAATAACTTTAAGTTATGATAAAGAATAGCCAATACTTACCTGGAACTTACTATGAATCAGGGACTGTCTTGAGTACTTTTTCTGTATTATCTCAGGAAAACCTGGGCTTAGAATCATGCAGGCCTGAGTCTGAGCCCTGGTTCTGTCACTTTTTAGCTGTGTGGTCATGAGGAAGAAGTTTCTTAAACTTCTTTAATATTGAGTTTCTTCAAATGTAAAATACCCTTAGGGCTGTTGTGGAAACGGATTAGGTCAGGTATGCACAAGCACCAATAGGGTCTGTTTCCTCTTGTGTTGGACACTGCAAGCCTTCAGATGACAAAACTTGGGTGTTTGGGAGCATTGTCTGAAGGTTATTGAGTAGTTAACCATTCTAATGTCACATGGTGTGAAACATTCACAGCAGTGCCCATTAACTTTGAGAAGATTGTGTGCCTCCTTCTGCTTGGGAAAAACTCATTTCTATGACCTATTTTCTACAAACATTGAGAAGTGTGGGAGGAAAGAGCCCAATAGGATTAATCAAAACCAAAGAAGATATAACAAGAATGGCAAAGACGGTATCATGAAATTGATGGAATTCATTTGCATTTCCCTTCAGGGTGCGAGATTTCAGATTTTTTCCCCAAAAGGGTATTCATGGAAAGGTACTAAATGTCTGCACTACCTCATCAGAAATGTTTATTTCTTTTTTTTTTTTGAGATGGAGTCTCCCTCTGTGGTCCAGGCTGGAGTGTGGTGGTACCATCCCAGCTCACTGCAACCTCCACCTCCCGCGTTCAAGGGAATCTCCTGCCTCAGCCTCCAGAGTAGCTGGGATTACAGGCACCTGCCATCATGCCTGACTACTTTTGTAGTTTAAGTAGAGACGGAGTTTTGCCATGTGGGCCAGGTTGGTCTCGAACTCCTGGCCTCAAGTGATCTGCCTGTCTTGGCCTCCCAAAGTGCTGGATTTACAGGCATGAGCCACCACACTGAGCCAGAAATGTTTATTTCTTGTGAACTGGTGCTCATTAAAATAGAGTACACCCAGCCAGGCGTGGTGTCTCAGGCCTGTAATCCCAACACCTTGGGAGGCTGAGGTAGGCAGATCACTTGAAGCCAGGAGTGCAAGACCAGCCTGGCCCACGTGGTGAAGCTTCATCTTTACTGAAACTTCAGAAATTTCCCGAGCGTGACAGGCGTGCCTGTAATCCCAGCTACTTAAAAGGCTGAGGCAGGAGAATCACTTGAGCCTAGGAGGCGGAGATTGCAGTGAGCCAAGATGGTGCCACTGCATTCCATCCTGGGCAACAGAGAGAGACTGTCTCCAAATAAATAAATAAATGCATAAATAAAAAATAGAGTACCCCTTACATAGTTTCCTCTTGTCAAAAACTTCAGATACACAATATTTGCAGCTCCACCCATTCTCAATAAAGAGAGTAGATAGTTTATGTTGCTAATTATTAGTACTAAAATACTTGCTAATTAAATAGTCAACAACCACAAAACTGCTTTGGGAATGAGGCTGGTCCTTGTAATTGACCTCATTTTGTAAGTGAAGGAAGGAACATGAGCACAGAAAAAGACTATGGGACCTAGCCAAAGCCACAGCTAGTAAAGGACAAGGACAAAAGCTAGAACTGATGAATCCTGAATCCTAAATTACAATGCCTTGTTCATCAGTTTTTATCAACCTTCAGCAATTTTAGGTGCTTTTCTGTGGTTGTACTTGTGGGATTCAAAGCTGGATTTTGTTATTGTTGTTCGTTGGCATAATAAGCAAAGCAAATTTTATTTAAAAATAAACACACTTTTATACGTAAACATGCACACATATGTAAAAATCTAAATTCCTTCTTAAACAGTGGCCTACTAATAATTACTTTTAGGATCAGTGTACAAAATACAAAGGATCAGTGCCTCTGGGTTGTGGGGAGGACTTGGCAGGCTTAGATGCTATATGAAGGGATGCTAGAACACTTTAAATGTAAAGTGGTTTACTTCCATGCTGTGTGATGCTATTCCTGGCTCCTTCAGTTTAGCCAGTCCAATCATGTTAAAGCCAGCCACTAGTACCAGCTCTTTTTTTTTTTTTTTTTAGACAAAGTCTCATGTCTCGCTCTGTTGCCCAGGCTGGAGTGCAGTGACACAATCTCAGCTCACTGCAACCTCTGCCTCCCAGGTTCAAGCAATTCTCGTGCCTCAGCCTCCCAAGTAGCTGGGATTACAGGCATGCACCACCACACCTGGTTAATTTTTGTGTTTTTAGTAGAGACGGGGTTTCACCATGTTGGCCAGGCTGGTCTTGTCAATTCCCAACCTGAAGTGATCCACCTGCCTCAGCCTCCCAAAGTGTTGGGATTACAGGTGGCGTGAGTGAACCATTGCCCTGGCCAAGTACCAGTTCTTAATGCTGGTATTTGCCTAGGATCTTGACATTTGCCTGTGATCCCCTTCCCACCTGCATAAAGATCCTATAATTTGAGCTCAGTTCCTTGAGCTCTCTGATACCCTCAGACTATACTGTGATAATAAGAAACTACTTAAGTCCCTTCTCTGGCTGACTGGTCTCATGTTCCCACTAATAATAAATAACATAGTTTGTATTCATGATCTGGGTTACACCCAAGCTAGCAGCTATACAATATTTTTGTAACCATAATATGTTCATTGCCGATGTACACAGCAAGTCAATACACTGAGACAATAGGTTGTATGTTGCAGAGAAAGAGGTTTAATCATAGCGCCAGTGAACGAGGAGATGGAAAGTAACTAATCTGTCTCACCGAGAAGTTTGGGGCTAGACTTTTTTTAAGGCTTTTGGAGTGAGCCAAAGAGTGGAGATTGATTGGTTGAAGAGTGCAGGGTGAAGTCATGGGACAAGGAGATGAAGAAGCTGTATTCTTACGCTGATCCCGTTCTTCTGTGGGGGTCTTCAAACTGGTCTCTAGAATTCAAGGTCTGAGGAAGATCATAAATAATCCTTAAACAAAAGCCTTGTTATTCTAATGTCAGCAATCCTATCTATAGGAACAATGGGGACGCCAATGAGTCTCGAACAGTCTTATGACCCTAATGTCAGAGACCCTATGTATAGGAACAATGGGGATGCAAATGGTCAGCATCTAATGCTGCATGACTTTTAGCAACAAGGAAGTGGACCAAAGTGCAGCCTGATTGATGCTTAATTATAACTATATTTCTGTCCTGAACCTGGCATGCAATTCTTGTCAACCCTGTGGGAGTGGTTTCATTTTGAGACATAGAGAGTTTTTTTCCTGTTGTGCTTTCTGGATCAAGCTACCCGCTCCAGATCAGTGGGGTGGCAGCAATGGTTTCTAAAAGGTACTGCCTATACAGCCAAGAACAAAAAGTCATATTCTTTTTTTTTTTTTTTTTTTTTGAGAGAGAGTCTTGCTGTGTTGCCAAGGTTGGAGTGCAGTGGCACCATCTCAGCTCACTGCAACCTCTGCTTTCCGGGGTCAAGTGATTCTCCTGCCTCAGTCTCCTGAGTAGCTGGGATTACAGGCATGTGCTACCACGCCCAGCTAATTTTTGTATTTTTAGTAGAGACAGGGTTTCACCATGTTGGCCAGGCTGGCCTTGAACTCCTGACCTCAAGTGATCCTCCTGCCTCAGCCTCCACAAGTGCTAGCATTACAGGCTTGAGCTACTGTGCCTGGCCTCCAAAAGTCAAATTCTTGGCTTTGAGTTCTCAAGTAGACACTTGAAATTCATAGCAGAGACAATAGGCTGGAAAGCAGAGATTTCTAAATTGCAAGAGCTGGGCTGTTTGAAAGAGAAAGTATTTTTAAGTTCAGAAGCTTGGCTTTGAAAATCAAGAGTCAAAGTCCAAATGTAAACTTTAGACCATAATTATCAGACTCTGGAAGAATATAAGATGATGCATGAGCGTTTTCCTAGCCAAAAGGAAGTAAAATTTCTGCCACTTGGCAGGAGAAAGAATTGGAGAGGACATGAAGGAACTTGGCCTCATAGATGTAATTTCTCTCCTTTACACACTTCCAAGCTGAGTCCTAAGAAGGAGACGGGGAAACACATCAGCTATTCTGCTGAGGATTGGGGGGCTCTCAGAGCAGGAAAATCATCATCAAGCTCCCCAGGTGTTGCCTGGTATCATGGCACAATTGGTGGTGAATCCTGTCTATAGCAGAGAGCCTGATATGAGGAGGAGCAATGACTAAATGTGCTCTCCAGGTAGATGGGTCTCAGGGCAGCTTCTAAGAGGCCTGCACACCCCTGAATCATGGGGGAATATAACCGCCCAACGGGTTCTCCTTGCCCACTGCCAAAACAGAGCCAACTTATCCAGGAATACTGTCTAGGCCTGCTCCTAGACAGAGCCGACTTATCAAGGAATTTCAATGGAGGAAAAGTATAATTCGTGCAGAGTCAACTGTATAGGAGACTAGAGTTGTATTATTACTAAAACAAATCAGTCTCCCTAAAAACCCAGAGACCAGGGTTTTTCAATTTGGTGGGTAGGTGTCTGGAAAGTGGGGAGTGCTGATTGGTCGAGTCAGAGGTGAAATCATAAGGAGTCAAAGCTGTCTCCTTGCACTGAGCCGGTTCCTGGGTAGGGACCACAAGACCAGATGAGCCAACGTATCAATCTGGCTGGTGCCAGCTGATCCACTGAGTGCAAGGTCTGGAAAATGTCTCAAGCACTGATCTTAGGTTTTATAACAGTGATGTTATTCTCAGGAGAAATTTGAGAGGTTCAGAATCTTGCAGCCTCCAGCTACAGGCCTCCTAAACCAAATCTAATCTTGTGGCTGATTTATTAGTCCTACAAAACCAGTCTAATCTCTAGGCAGAAAGGGAGTTTGTTTTGGGAAAGGGCTGTTATGTTCTTTGTTTCAAAGTTAAACTATAAACTAAGTTCCTCTCAAAGTTAGTTTGGCCTCCACCCTGGAATGAACAAGGACACCTTGGAGGTTAGAGGCAAGACGGAGTCGGTTAGGTCAGATCTTTTTCACTGTAATAATTTTCTCAGTTATACTTTTTGCAAAGGCAGTTTCAGGAAAACCTTCAAAAGTTCCCGGTATGGTGGCTCCTCATAAAATGAAAATAGAATTATCATATGATCCAGCAATTTCACTTCTAGGTATTTACCCAAAAGAATTGAAAGCAGGGACTGAGACATTTTTACATCCATGTTCATGGTAGCTTTACTCACAATAGCCAAAAGCTGGAAACAATGCAAATGCCTATCAATAGATAAATGGATAAATAAAATGTAATGTATCCATACAATGGAATATTATTCAGCCTTCGAAAGGAATGAAATTCTGAAACATGCTAAACATGGATGAACCTATAAAACATTAGGCTAAGTGAGGCTGGACATGGTGGCTCACACCTGTAATCCCAGCACTTTGGGAGGCCGAGGTGGGCAGATCACGAGGTCAGGAGATCGGGACCATCCTGGCTAACTCGGTGAAACCCCATCTCTACTAAAAACACAAAAAATTAGCTGGGTGTGGTGGCACGCGCCTATAGTCCCAGCTACTCTGGAGGCTGAGGCAGGAGAATCGCTCGAACCCGGGTGGCAGAGATTGCAGTGAGCTGAGATCGCACCACTACACTCCAGCCTGGGTGACAGAGTGAGACTATGCCTCCAAAAAAAAAAAAAAAGTTATGCTAAGTGAAATGAGCCAGATGCAAAAGGACAAATCCTGTAGGATTCCACTTATGTGAAATATTTAGAACAATCAAATTCATACAGACAGAAAGTAGAATAGTGGTTACGAGGGGCTAGAGGGAGGGGAGAATACAGAGCTATTCTTTAATAGGTACTGAGCTTCAGTTTGGGGTGATGAAAGTATTGTGGAGATGGGTAGTGATGATGGTGGCTCGACAATATAAAGATGAACAAGAATGCCACTGAAATGTATACTTTAAAATGATTAAAATGAAAATTCTTATACATATTTTACCATATTTTTAAAAGATATAATTAAAAAAAACTATCATGCCCCCTAAAGAAGGACAAAAATGACTGAAAGTGAGGCCAGTGGGCCTGGAGAGGTCAGGATGAGGAAGACTTAGAGTGACCTGTGAGGTCCTGGGGACTGATGAGCCAAGGGGGCACAGACATTTCAGCACGGTTATAGGAGGATAGGCAACCAATACAAGGGAAACACAGATTATTCATCTCAGAAGAAGCCAACTAGGTGGTTTACTGAAGCCCATGAACCATGTTCCTCTTTCCCAAAGTCAGGATGATAGACCACCCAGGACCTGATCATTCAGAACCTAGATGTTACTCCCCCAGAAGGGATAGTAGGAAGTAGAAGTAGAAAATCCTAATTTGACTATTTATCCAAAAAACATTGAGTTTAAACTGCAAGTAACTGAGATTACTTTGTATTACAGAGTTAGGTTTTCCATCATCAGTGAAATAACCCACAAGCTAAAGTGAGTTATAAAGAAATCATTTCCATTTTGCACACATGAATGTGACTGTGAAATGTATTCCCATTGTGTTGTTATATACCTTTTCTAAACCCAAATCTAAGGTGTTTCTCAAATCTGTGGCAATAATGGGGCACTTTGGTGTGGAACAGGGAGCTCTTGGTTCAAGATGATTGCATCTTCTTTGCATTCACCATCTGATGCAACCACATAGTCATACTGATGGTCATCTTCTAGACCAACTCCAGAACATGGGTATTTATGAAGCTGGATCTTTGGAGTACCTACAATTAAAACAATGAACAAACATGGCTCTTCAGGTCCCATGTTGCACCTAGGCCTTTGAGAACCTCTTTTTTTTTTTTTTTCTGAGACATAGTCTCTTTCTGTTGCCCAGGCAGTGGCGCAATCTCGGCTCACTGCAACCTCCGCCTCCCAGATTCAAGCAATTCTCCTGCCTCAGCCTACCGAGTAGCTGGGACTACAGGCACGTGCCACCACACCTGGCTAATTTTTTGTATTTTTAGTAGAGACGGGGTTTCACCGTGTTAGCCAGGATGGTCCCGATCTCCTGACATCGTGATTCCCTCACCTCAGCCTCCCAAAGTGCTGGGATTACAGGCATGAGCCCCCGCGCCTGGTCCCGAGAACATCTTTATACTGTTTGGATAACCCTGCTACCAGCATTTTCCAGTGGTTAATGATAAGCATCAAGAAGGGCCTTCTGAGCTAGTAGCTATTAATAATTGTAAACATGTATTACATACTTACTCAATGCTAACACTGTGTTGAGTACTTTACATGATTATCTCATTTAGTCCTCACAACAAATCTTTGAGGTAAGTATTACTGTTAATTGCATTTGGCAGAAAAGCAAACTGAAGGTTAGTGAAGGCAAATAACTTGCTCAAGATGACACTGCTAATAAGTAGCAGAGCTAGGAGGAACCTAGAAACCTGACTTCCCAGCTCAAGTGCTAATGATGGCATTACATTGAGTATTGTTACTGGGACATCCTCCTGATCTACTCTAAAAATCTAGATCACTGACATGAATATTCCTGGATGCAGTATAGTTAAGAACTGGCTTAACCACTAGATCTGTGTTTGAGGACTCACAGATTCATTACTGGTCCACATATACAAGCAGAGCTTCTGCATGATACCCAATAGGACTTTCTTAAAATTGTAGAAAGCATTCAGTGTATCTTGGGATTTACTAGTCTTATGGATAATTCATCTCTCCAATTCTATCCAGACCACCTCATAAAGGAGAATATATTATGCATTGCCAGGCTGCATCATCAAGCTATGAAAAATAGCTTGCCTCTCAAGCCTTCCCTACTTCCCCATATCATTGGAAGCTCCACTTCTATCCCTGTGGTGTTAGGGAGTATCTTACTCCTAGAGAAGCCAGACAACAGTGACTTCCACAACAGCCTCATGTGGAAGTGAGAGTTAATAACTTGAAAGACAGCCATGTGCGGTGGCTCACAGCTGTAATCCCAGCACTTTGGGAGGCTGAGGTGGGCGGATCACGAGGTCAAGACCATCCTGGCCCACATGGTGAAACCCTGTCTCTACTAAAAACACAAAAATTAGCTGGGCATGGTGGCGCATGTCTGTAGTCCCAGCTACTCGGGGGGCTGAGGCAAGGAGAATTGCTTGAATCCGGGAGGCGGAGGTTGCAGTGAGCTGAGATAGCGCCACTGCACTCCAGCCTGGCGACAGAGCAAGACTCTGTCTCAAAAAAACAAAACAAAACAAAGCAAAAACTTGAAAAACTGCCCAAGAAAGGTGAAGGCTAAACCTCAGGGGATGATCTTGAAGCAACTGAGACAGACCTAGAAACTTGCTTCATGTGATACAAGAAGACCCAGCTTCTTTGTCTCTACCCTGTAGGCCCTGGGCAGGCATGTAGGTGATATTTTATTTCACAAACAAGGGAACTAAAAGTATGGACATTTCTCTGTTCCTCATTCTGTCTGCCCTAAAATATCTCAGCTCTCTAGCCCCAGGTAGAGCAGACTGGCACTACCTGGCAGGATTCAGAGGGGAACTGTTCTAACCAGGAGCAGCCAATTAAATCCAGGCCAGAGAAACCCATATCCAGGCACTTTATCTTTGTCCTAAAATGAACCTAGCTAACCTCTTCAGGCTATCCAAAACCCTGACCACTCCACACAGAGAGGCATTTGCTAGCCTTACATGTCACTTTCCACTGTACACATACCAATGACACCTGAACCAGATATAAAGACAGACCCACAAAGGTTCTGCTGAGCCTAAGGATCTGCTCACCTGTTTCTGATCCTGAATGCCCCTGAATGATCCTGAAAGATGGAGACATCTTTCAGAATGTGTGCCTCCAAATAAAGTCTAGAAAATTGATGAATCGAGAAGGAATAAAAGCTATTAGAAATTCTGGGAAAATAATTAAGAAATATAGAAGAAAGCCAAGGGATTGGGTGTGGTAGCTCACGCCTGTAATCCCAGCACTTTGGGAGGCTGAGTGGGGCAGATCACCTGAGGTCAGAAGTTCGAGGCCAGCCTGGCCAACATGGAGAAACCCCGCCTCTACTAAAAATACAAAAATTAACCAGGCGTGGTGGCACCTGCCTGTAATCCCAGCTACTTGGGAGGCTGAGCAGGAGAATCGCTTGAACTGGGGAGGCGGAGGTTGCGGTAAGCTGTGATCACACCACTGCCCTCCAGCCTGGGTAACAAGAGCAAAACTCTGTCTCAAAAAACCAACCCCCGCCAAAAAAAGAGTCACAACCCAAATATAAAGCAAACAGACTTTCAGATCATGATGGTACAGTGTGTTTATAACACTAACAACTCACTTTTCTCCCCACACATAGCAATTGTAAAAATCAAACAAAACAGCCAGGCATAGTGGCTCACGCCTATAATCCCAGCACTTTGGGAGGCCGAGTCAGGCTGATCACCTGAGGTCAGGAGATCGAGGCCAGCCTGGCCAAAATGTCAAAACCCCGTCTCTACTAAAAATACAAAAAAAAAAAAAAAAATAGCTGGGTGTGGTGGTGAGTGCCTGTAATCCCAGGTACTTGAGATGCTGAGGCAGGAGAATTGCTTGAACCCAGGAGGTGGAGGTTGCAGTGAGCCAAGATCGCAGCATTGCACTCCAGCCTGGGCGACAAGAGTGAAATTCCATCTCAAAAAAAATAAATTAATGAAAAAAACCAAAAAAACAAAAAGAAACACAAAGGCTTGGGCACAGTGGCTCAGGCCCATAATCCTAGCATTTTGGGAGGCTGAGGCAGGAGGATTGCTTGAGTCCGGGAGTTCAAGGCCAGCCTGGACAGAATAGCAAGACACTATCTGTACAAAATATAAACAGTTAGCTGGGCGTGGTGGCATATGCCTGTAGTCTCAGCTACTCAGGAGGCTGAGGTGGAAGGATCACTTGAGCCCAGGAGTTTGAGTCTGCAGTGGGCTATGATTATACCACTACACTCCAGCCTGGGAGACAGAATAAGACTCTGTCAAAAATAATAATAATAATAACAAAAAAAGAAAAGAAAAAGAAAACCAAAAGATATAGTTAGGCTCAACTACCAGATAAAGATATCCAAAATCCAGAGAGCAATAGAAACTGTAAACAGTGAAAAGGACTGAAGCTAGGTAGCTGGTAGTTTGGCTTTTATAGGGCAAAAGGATTGAAAATGCTCCACAGGAGACAGGAGACTGGAGCCAGGCACAAGCTCAAAGACCTGAACAGTGGTGGGGCACCCTCAATATTATGAAGAGAGAATGCAAATGAGCTGCTCCTAACTGCTGCTTGGGACCATAAGTTCTAGTGAGCTGTAGCCTTGGTTGTAGGCTATAGCCTTGCAACCAAGAGACGAGTCAAACACCCAATGGTTGTGACTAGATCTGCCCTGCTTTTAATATCTTCTTTGATTCACTGCTATGAGGCTTTGTTCTGAATTAGAGACCCAGAGTGGGGAATAGAAGCAATTAAAAAACTGATGGGCAAGGGAAGATAAGAAGAGGGGTTGAGAAAGACAGAAAAAGAGGATGGGCAGAGTAAGATTCTGAAAAAAGAAAGAAAGAAAGAAAGAAAGAAAGAAAGAAAGAAAGAAAGAAAGAAAGAAAGAAAGAAAGAAAGAAAGAAAGAAAGAAAGAAAAGAAAGAAAGAAAGAAAGAAAGAGAGAAAGAAAGAAGAGAAAAAGAGATAGAGGAAGGAAAGAGAAAAAGAGATAGAGGAAGGAAGGAAGAGAGAGAGAAAGAGACAGAGAAAGAGAGAAAAAAAGAAGGAAAGAAAGAAAAGAAAGAAAGAAAGAAGGAAAGAGAAAGAAAAGAAAGAAAGAGAAAGAAAGAAAGAAAGAAAGAAAGAAAGAAAGAAAGAAAGAAAGAAAGAAAGAAAGAAAGAAAGAAAGAAAGAAAGAAAGAAGAGGGAGGGAAGGAAGGAAGGAAGGAAGAGAGGGAGGGAGGAAGGAAGGAAGGAAGGAAGGAAACAATAAATTTTCACTAAAAATAAACCCATACACCAAAACCCAAAACAAATGTACTGCTAATAAAGATAGCCAATAAAATCAACAATTGGAATAGTAATCCAATCCAGCTGAATGCTTTATACAATGGTATGACAAAGCCTTAAACATAAGTATGTTGAGGATGTAAAAAAATATATAAATTAAGATATAACTTCCCTAAAACAAAATGGGAAAAAACCCAAAACTATTTTAGATGGATATCTAAAAGAACCAATTCAAAATATGGAAATCAAAACTAACAATCATTTGAAAAAGGAATGAACCACTCATACATACGACGTGGATAAACCTCAAAAACATGCTAAATGAAAGAAGCTAGATGCAAAAGACTGGCCGGGCACAGGGGCTCACACCTGTAATCTCAATACTTTGGGAGGCAGAGGCGGGCAGATCACCTGAGGTCAGGAGTTTGAGACCAGCCTGGTCAACACTGTGAAATCTCATCTCTACTAAAAATACAAAAATTAGCTGGGCATGATGGTGGATGCCTCTAGTTCCAGCTACTTGAGAGGATGAGGCAGGAGAATCACTTGAACCCGGGAGGTGGAGGATGCAGTGAGCCGAGATCACGCCACTGCACTCCAGCCTGGGCAACAGAGTGAGACTCCATCTCAAAAAAATAATAAGCTTTTTGGGGTGATGGAAATGTTCTAAAGCTGAATTGTGGTGAGGGAGCCACAACTCTATAAATTTACTAAAAATATTCAAATTAAACACTTTAAACGGGTGAATTTTATGGTATATAAATTAAATCTTGGCTGGGCGCGGTGGCTCATGCCTGTAATCCCAACACTTTGGGAGGCCGAAGTGGGAGGATCACCTGAGATCAGGAGTCCAAGACCAGCCTGACCAACATGAAGAAACCCCGTCTCTACTAAAAATACAAAATTAGCTGGGCATGGTGGCGCATGCCTGTAATCCCAGCTACTTGGGAGGCTGAATCAGGAGAATAGCTTGAACCCGGGAGGCAGAGGTTGTGGTAACCCGAGAGCATGCCATTGCACTCTAGCCTGGGCAACAAGAGTGAAACTCTGTCTCAAAAAAACAAAAAGAAAAAATTACATTTCAATGAAGTTATTAAAAATTATATCATCATTGGAATAAAAAAGTGTTATAGTTAAAGATACACTCTAGGCTGGGCGCGGTGGCTCAAGCCTGTAATCCCAGCACTTTGGGAGGCTGAGACGGGTGGATCACGAGGCCAGGAGATCGAGACCATCCTGGCTAACATGGTGAAACCTCGTCTCTACTAAAAAATAACAAAAAACTAGCCGGGCGATGTGGCGGACGCCTGTAGTCCCAGCTACTCGGGAGGCTGAGGCAGGAGAATGGCGTGAACCCGGGAGGCGGAGCTTGCAGTGAGCTGAGATCCGGCCACTGCACTCCAGCCTGGGCAACAGAGCAAGACTCCGTCTAAAAAAAAAAAAAGATACACTCTAAACTGGACATAGCTGAAAATTAGGAATTGAAGACATCACTGGGGAACTCTCAGTATGCCATGCAAAGAGACCATGAGATTAAACATGATAGAGCATTAAAAGACACAGAGAATAGATTTTGAGGCTCCAACAATTATCTAATAATAGTTCTGGAGAAAGAGAATGGAAGTTGTTTAGAGAAGCAACATTTGAAGTGGAGATTGCTAAGGATTTCTAAAAAACGGAAGAAAGACTAATTTATTTGTGAAATATTCATCAGGTGTCTGTTTTGTGCCAGGCACTGGGAACTGAACTTAGTGAACAAATTAGATGTGCATTTTCACTGCCAAGCAGGATAAATAAAAATACCAAGCTACATAACAATAGAACTGCAAAGCTTTAAGGAGATTTTAAGACATAATCTTAAAGAGACAAATGAATGATTATCTGCAGAGTAATGACAGATCAACAGCAAATTGAATATCAGCAATAGTGGACGTCAGAAAACACAGTAGTGACAGTGATGAGAAATAGCCACCTGCACAGAAGTTTTTCGCCTAGATATGCTATGATTCATTAATGAGGGTGGGGGGAAAATATGTCCAGATATGCAAAAAAGCAAAAGAAATTGCCATCCATAGAGCTTCATTAAGAGTTCAGGCATGGTGGCTCATGCCTGTAATCACAGCACTTTGGGAGGCCAAGGTGGGAGGATTGCTTGAGTCCAGGAGTTCAAGACCAGCTTGGGCAACATGGTAAAACACCATCTCAACAAAAATTAGAACATTAGCTGGGTGTGGTGGCACAGGTCTATAGTCCCAGCTACTTGGGAGGCTGAGGATTGCTTGTGCCTGGGAGGCAGAAGTTGCAATAAACAGTAATTGTGCTCCTGCACTCTAACCTGGGTGACAGAGCAATACCCTGTCCCAAAAAAAAAAAAAAAAAAAAAAAAAACATACAATGAAAGATGTCCTTTAGCAAGAAAAAAAATAAAATAAACAGAAAGAAGGCATGGAATACAAGAAACAATGAATAATGTCAGTAAGTTTATTTCCTGTTTAAAAAATACTAATTTCTGTGTCTTTTCAAATAGATTGAAGCCCAGTAATTTCAGGGGGAAAAAAGAAAGAAAAGAAAAAGTAGAATTAAAGCTATACCTCTAAATTACAGTAGGAAGACAGAGCTAGTATTTAATGGGTTGTTAAGCATCCTAAGACCTGTGTTTGGGTTAAGAGCATAATACAAATACTGAATTATCATAAATGAATAAGAAACATGTATAATTCATAATGTATATAAAAGTTTAATTTAAAAATAGAAATATTGGCTGGGCACAGTGGCTCAGGCCTGTAATCCCAGCACTCTGGGTGTCCGAGGCAGGCAGATCACAAGTTCAAGAGGTCGAGACAATCCTGGCCAACATGGTAAAACCCTGTCTCTACTGAAAATACAAAAAATTAGCTGGTTGTGGTGGCACATGCCTGTAGTCCCAGCTACTCGAGAGACTGAGGCAGGAGGATCACTTGAACCTGGGAGGTGGAGGTTGCAGTGAGCCAAGATGGTGTGCCACTGCACTCCAGCCAGGCAACAGAGGGAGACTCCATCTCAAAAACAAACAAACAAACAACAATAACAACAAAAAACACCAAGAAATATCTGTAATAATTATTTTATTAAGGGGGAAAACAAACCCAGAAATTTTATCAAGTATCAAGTAGGAAAAAAGAAAAAAGAGAAAAATTATAGTAAACAGAAAACACAAATTAAGCAGTAGAATTAGGTTAAACTATTTCAATCACAAAATATATAAATGAATTAAACTCCTCTATATAAAAACAAAATTATCAAATTGAGTTTGTAAAAATTCTAGCTCTATATGTCTGGGATACACACCTAAAACAAAACTACCCAGGCCGGGTGTGGTGGTTCATGCCTGTAATCCTAGCACTTTCGGAGGCCAAGGCGGGTGGATCATGAGGTCAGGAGTTCAAGACCAGCCTGGCCAACATGGTGAAACCCCATCTCTACTAAAAACACAAAAATTAGCCGGGTAAGGTGGCAGGTGCCTGTAATCCCAGCTACCTGGGAGGCTGAGGCAGGAGAATCGCTTGAACCCAGGAGGCAGAGGTTACAGTGAGCTGAGATTGTGTCACTGTACTGTAGCCTGGGCAACAGAGCAAAAGTCCGTCAAAGAAAACAAAAACAACAACAAAAAAACTACCCAGAAAGGTTAGAAATAAATGAATGGAAAGAGACAGGTAATTTAAATATTAATATTACCCCTGCAAAAGCTAGGGTAGCAATATTAATATAAGACAAATATTATTTAAGGCAAACAAACTAAAGTGTAGCATAATTTTAATCGGTTGATAATGTAAGAAAATAGATGCCATCTGACCTTGATGTTAGGAACAATTTATTTTATATAGCCTAGGCATAATGACAATGAAGAAGAAAATGTAGTCCTAATATGCTACCTGGCCCAGCATTGGACAATATTTACACGATCATACTAATGGAAATGTTGTTTGGTTTGCAACTTTTAGAGTCATCTCAGGGAAAAACCAAAGATGTCTTAGCAGGCAGAATACATATGTTATCAATTTGACAAAGTAAAAATAAAAGTATGCAGACATAAAATAGAGATTAATGGCACATGGAAGGAGGAAGGAAGTACAAGAATTAATATAGTGTACAAGAATTAATATAATTATATAGAGTGGGAATGAAGAGGCCCTGTCAAAAGTTGATGGAATAAGAAATTGGAAGTTTAAGGCCAAGCACGGTGGCTCATGCCTGTAATCCCAACACTTTGGGAAGCTGAGGCACGTGGATTGCTTGAGTTCAAGAGTTCAACACCACCTGGGCAAAATGGTGAAACCCCAGCGCTAATAAAAATACAAAAAATTAGCCAGGCATGTCGGTGCACGCCTGTAGTTCCAGCTACTTGGAAGTCTGAGGTAAGAGGATGGTTTGAGCCCGGGAAGCGGAGGTTGTAGTGAGCCAAGATCTCACCACTGCACTCCAGCCTAGGTGACAGAGCCAGATCCTGTGTCAAAAGATTAAAAAAAAAAACAACCTCATGCAGCCTGAACAAATTACTGGGGATATAACCCAGAGCCACTGAGTGTGTGTGTGTGGCTTGAGAGGAGCTGTATCTCTATGGGATTTCTGTGACTTTTTTTTGGCATTAGCTTTGACACCGGAATTTTGGTTCTACCATTGTCAATTAACAACCATAAATTCTCATATCCAGTAACATTAAAGTCATTGGTATCCTCGTCCTTCGTGCCTTGAACGGCGTATCTGAATTTCTACTTTCCTGCTGGGGTCAGCAATCAACAATTGCTGGTATTTCTTCCTGAACATAAAGAAGGCTGGCTGGAAAAGGATGGGTAGCCTTGCAAAGATCTTGACTGAGGTTCTGATTATTCAGCTAGAACCCTTCTCTTCCTTTCAGACACCATTTTCCATAAGGAGTAAATACCTTTTGGAAGGGAGTTGGAAGGTTGGGTGACAGGGTAAGAGGAGGACTTACTTATCTCAATATATACTTTGGTATCTTTCAAATTTGAGGCATGGATTTTATTTTTTTAATTCAAAAAGTCTATAAAATCCTATCTGCTTTAATCTCGAAATCCTAAATTGATATATTATTAAGTTTTTAAGGCTCTCTCTGCAAGGATTTTTAAGAAGAGCCGGTCTTTTGGAGCCTAAGCCCAAAGAACCTGTTGACAATTTTACAGGGAAGAAATCCAACAAATATTTAATAATGTTGGCAGTGTTATTGCAGATAATAATTATAAGTGTGCCAATTATAAACAGCAACCCATTGCATCACCTCACAACCCAAAGCACTGGAGCTTTGTGAAGAGTGAACACCCTGATTGCCTCAGAATGGCATGTCAGTAATGCCACTGCCAACTTCTCTGAAGGCTGGCCCTGTCCTTGACATGGCTCCCACTTGTCCTCAAGAGTTTCTTCTCTCTGCTCTCTCAGCATATCATTCTGTCCTTCATCACTGGATTTGGGAGCCCTGACTCTAGGAATTTTCTCCACTCATAGTCAGATGCTGTGGTCGAGAATAACACATGTATTTGGGAAGAACCTACCTTTCAGTGAACTATAAATGCTCACTAGTCAAGCATCATGCACGGAAAGTGTATTATTAAATGATGTGTTCGTATCTCTCAGGTGCCAAACACGTCCACTAAAGCATTGTCTGACAATTGCAGACCTGTAGACAGGGACTGTGGGGAGAGACATGAAAATCATTGCCACATAGACATACCACTTAGCCCAATTAATCACGCATCAGTTGTGTGAATGCTGCCTGGCCCAAGGCAGATGCTGAAATTCCATATACCTCATCGCATAGACTTGATCTTTGTCACAGAGGATTCTCCATCCCTGCTCCTCCCTCCCTCCTCTCCTCCCTCCTTCTCTTCCTCCCTTCTTCTCCTTATCTTCTCTTCACTCACCAGACATCCTTTGATCTATGGGTGCTAGACACTTCTCCAATAAGAAGGTGTCAAGAATCCTATGCCAACTTTAAATTTAGGAAAGTCTGAAAGAAGCTAACATCAAGAGATGAGGTGGGTTTTTTTCAGACTCTATCCTAGAAACAAGTGGAACAAACTCCATTTGAAACTGAGCAATTTGGCTGAGCGTGGTGGCTCATGTCTGTAATCCCAGCACTTTGGGAGGCCGAGGTGGGCAGATCACTTGAGGCCAGGAGTTCAAGACCAGACTGGCCAACATGGTGAAACTCCATCTCTGCTAAAAATACAAAAAAATTAGCTGGGCATGGTGGCACATGCCTGTAATCCCACCTACTTGGGAGGCTGAAGCAGGAGAATCTCTTGAACCCAGGAGGCAGAGGTTGCAGTGAGCCAAGATTGCACCACTGCACTCTAGCCTGGGCAACAGAGTGCAATTCTGTTCCAAAAAAAGAAGAAACTGAGCAATTCTCATTAAGAGTTGCATCTGCGTAAGTAACTCCCTCTCCTGTAGCCATACCTGATTCGGTTGGTAGGATTCTGTGGGCAATCGTAAGTGTGACAGATGGAAAGATTCCACTGCTTCCTCTGGGTTCTTGGAAGGAGGAATAGAAAGGGTTGATGCCCCGTGTGGTTGTGCAACTTGGTCCATGCAAAGACATGCCTGGAGAAGGTAAGTCAGAGCAGAAACCTAGCACCTGCTGTACTCACTGAGCCATGAGGCTAAGGACCCAGAGCACAGGGCACCTTTTTCTTATTTCCACAGAGGTTCTGTATGTTCTAGGAAGCAGACCTGTGTTCTCTGATTGTAATTCTCCAGTGGGAAGGTCAGGAAGTTTATGAATCAAAGTGGAAACCCACTGCAGAGAGACCCAAGCTTTACAGGGCAAGGTACAGGGTGGACATCACCATCCACATCAGGTTGCCTACTTGGAAACAGCCTGGGGCCAGGATTTTTCTGAATACACATTTGAAAGTCCCGACACATTTCTAACTTGTGATCCAGACTTCATGATGGTTCTTCTGTTTTCTACCCAATAACTCTTTACATTAGTCTTACTGATTTTTTTTTTTTTTTTAGACAGAATTTCACTTTTGTTGCCTAGGCTGGAGTGCAGTGGTGCGACCTCTGGTCACTGCAACTTCCACCTCCTGGGTTCAAGCAATTCTCCTGCCTCAGTCTCCCAAGTAGCTGAGATTACAGGCATGCACCACCACACTGGCTAATTTTTTTGTATTTTTAGTAGAGACAGAGTTTCACCGTGTTGGTCAGGCTGGTCTCAAACTCCTGACCTCAGGTGATCTGCCTGCCTCGGCCTCCCAAAGTCCTGGGATTACAGGCATGAGCCACCACGCCGGGCCAATCCTATTGATTTTTATTTCCCAAATAAACATATCTCCTAAATGTCAACATGTCTGCTTCATCCTAACATTTTCATATGGGAACTTCTACAGCATTCCCCAGAAAGAGCCAACTGGACTTAAACTCTAGGAATTTAGGAGATGAGGCATAGAAATGCTGATTTCCCAAGGCCAGCCTCATTGTCTCCTAAAAAACCTGCCTGGAAAAAAGATCCAGGTCCCACTTGTGGTTGTGGTCCTAACTCTGTACCTGCTCTTGAATAAGTCTTTACATCTCTGTGGGCTCCACTGTCTGGACTGGTAAGATAAGAGGATTGGGCCTTTCTTGTTCTGGGAGGTCATAGTTATACCTTTTGGCTGCCAAAGGTTGGAAGCATAAAATCGAGTTGGCAGCAAACCCTGCTTGTAGTCCCCTGTACCGTGCATCTAGGATAAGAAGGAAGGTGTGATGGGGAGAGCTCACAGGGCTGAGCTACCAAGGCACAGGTAGCTGTTCCTCTTTCCCTATGCAGTTCATGCCAAGAGGATCGAGGATATAATTAGCTTTGGCATACTAAATATGACTGTTCTTACTTCACCTGGAGCTTCTCCTTTTGTTCCTTAAGCCCATGTGGAAGTTGACATGCCTCCCACCTTTACGTGGGTATGCAGGATGCTACAGTAAAACATCAGGTGTTTTGAAGTCCCAGTTTCACCCCTTATTAGTTAGGTGACTGATTCCCAGTTTCCTAATCTGTAAAGTAGAGATAATAATGCTTATGTCATGGAGTTGCTGTGAGGAGGAAATGAGATTCGATATAAAATCCACACCAAACAGGACCTGACTGATCCACGTTAACTTCCTTTCCCCACCTCCACTCCCCACCTCTGTTGTTCCCTCATCCAGTATATACCCACCCATGTCAGTAAAAACTATTATAAGTTTGCATCCTAGAGGAGTGGATTCACTGGCTAATGACACAAGCTCAGGCATGAAATGATATGCACTTGGCTGTTTGCGGCTTGAAAACTCTCACCCCTGACATTTTTTCATTATGAGTTTCATCTGAAGAGAGGTCTCAATAGAATGACCAAAATATGTCTTTCCCTCTGAAGTGGTGGGTGCCTCCAGTTACATTGGATGTAATTGTCCTATGTGTGTGCTTGGAGGAGCTTAGCATCCAATGGATTTGCTCAAATGGCATTGAGAAGCTCCCTGAAGTTTCAACCTCAGGCTCTCTGATAAATTGATTTTCTCCCACCATTCATTTGTGATTTGAAGCCCAACTATGCTGTCCCATCTGTCTCTTTTAGAGAAATGTACAACCTGCAACAACCATATACTGTCCCTATCTGTATAAAACAGGAGACTGAGTGTAATATATTGGTTAAGTCCATATTTAGAGTGGTTCAGCTGTTTACCAACTTCGTGACCTGGAGTAAACTAGTTAGCCCCAATTTCCTCATCTAAAAAAAATGAGGTCAACCTGATAAATTTGTTGTAAAGATTAAATGACTCAATATATATAAAGTGTCTGGTATGTAATAAGTTCTTATAAATAATAATTATTAATAATGGTGATAATCTGTTCTCCACGTGACAAGTGGTCATATCTTAGAACAAAGCCGAGAATGGTGCAGTTAACTGCAACAGAATAGAGTCGGTAGAGAGAAGCCAGTACTTAGAACTTGAATGAGCAATTTCAGAAACATACCCAGCTACTGGTCCTAGGAACTTTATCATGAGACACACCATTGTAACTGGAAGGAGACCCAATTGTCTCCTTGAAGGAACCAGATGGAAGATATGACTACTCAGTATGAAGGGTGGAATTCTGCCTATTAATCTCATTTATTTATGTTTCTTTTTTTTTTTTTTTTTTTTTTTTGAGCCCAAGTCTTGCTCTGTCACCCAGGCTGGAATGCAGAGGTGTAATCTCAGCTCACTGCAGCCTCCACCTCTCTGGTTTAAGTGATTCTCATGCCTCAGCCTCCCCAAGTAGCTGAGACCACAGGTGTGTGCCACCACTCCTGGCTAATTTCTGTATTTTTAGTAGAGACAGGGTTTTACTATGTTGGCCTGGATGGTCTCGAACTCCTGAACTCAAGTGATCCACCAATCTCAGCCTTCCAAAGTGCTGGAATTATAGGCATGAGCCACCATGCCCGGCCTATTTTTCTTTTTTCCTTTTTTTTTTTTTTTTTTTTCCAAGGTAGAGTCACACTCACTCTGTCACCCAGGCTGAAGTGCAGTGGCACAGTCTCGGTTCACTGTAACCTACATTTTCCAGGTTCAAGTGATTCTCCTGCCTCAGCCTCCTGAGTAGCTGGGATTACAGGCATGTGCACCATGCCTGGCTAATTATTGGTGTTTTTGGTATAGACAGTGTTTCACCATGTTGACCAGGCTGGTCTCGAACACCTGATCTCAAGTGATCCACCCTGCCTTGACCTCCCAAAGTGCTGGGATTACAGCTGTGAGCCACCACACCCATCCTATTTATTTATTTTTCTTTAAAAATATTTTAAAAATAAATAGAGATGAGGTCTTACTCTGTTGCCCTCTTCCTGCCAGCTGGGCTAACTGAGCACAGTAAGGTCAGAATGCGTGGAATGATGGGATTCCTGGCCATCTTTGCATCATTGTCTTGATGACCATGACCCAGTCATCCCCTGGAACTTCTGCATCACAGCCTTTAGCTCAGTCTGCTGCTGTGAACAGTATATGAAACTTCTATCCGTGATCACTTGGCTCTGCCAGGACTTGGGGTACCTGCTGGAGAGGATTTCTTGCAGGAAAAGGCCAAAGAACTGCGCTGGCTTTGACCTCATATCTAAATCCTAAGAGTATACTTGCTTCTGGTTTCCAGAGCCTGAATACTCAGAAATATAGCACAGAACCTGTTGGTAAGGATTCCTCTGGCTTTGGTTTACTCTGCCATGCCAAAAAAAAAAAAAAAGCAAGAATCAGGTTGTGTTAAGATTACAAAGGCTTCTCAGCAGTCAGAGCATGCAATCACTGCCCACTCCTGATTAGCTTCAACTTGCTGGACCAGCTGAGGAAAGCTGGGGTATTCAGAAGGTCTGAAGTCAGGGAGTTTCATAACCTCATCAGAATCTAGAAGGATGCGTGGATGGTTGCATTCTACAATGACTCAGGCACCCTGAATACCGAGGGATGCCTTTTGGCTTCTGCATTTAAAGACATTAATTTTTACCAGTGTAGAGGATAAGGGATAGATAAAGATAGGATTGGTTGGGGAAAGTTCCCTAGAGGAGGTAGTCCACATCCTCTCTGTCCACTTCTAAGAGCAACCTTCCACTTTTTTTTTTTTTTTTTTTTTCCTGAGTGAGTGAGTCTCTCACTCTGTCACCCAGGCTGTAGTTCAGTGGCGTGACCTCGGCTCACTGCAGCCTCCACCTCCTGGGTTCCAGCGATTCTCCTGCCTCAGCCTCCTGGGTAGCTGGAATTACAGGCACACACCACTATGCCCAGCTAATTTTTGCATTTTTAGTAGAGATGAGGTTTCGTCATGTTGGCCAGGCGGGTCTCGAACTCCTGACCTCAGGTGATCGGCCAGCCTCAGCCTCCCAAAGTGCTGGGATTACAGGTGTGACCCACCACACCTGGCTAGCTTCCCACTTTTGAACCATCCATTCTGTGATTCCTGAAGTCCTCTATATCTTCAACCTCTTTTTCCTGACATAACTGATGCAGGTTTTCCCCTGAAGACATTATTTCCCCCACTGCCCTTTCCATACTCCATCTACCACAGGACCAGAAACAAGATGAGCATTCATCTTACACCCCAATGCCTTCTGCAGACCCTTGCTCCTATGCCCGCAAGCAAAAACCTTTCTTCTGTTGAATTTCAGGCTGCCACATTAAACCACAGCCCCCTTCCTTGACCTACTACCATTGTCCTGGCCCCGATCCACCTCCGGTCCCACAATCACCGTAAGTGACCAGAATGTCCATGTACATAACCCATCCAACAGCTCCTTGACTTTCTCAACCCTATGACCTCCGTGTAACTTTAGTCACCCCCATTCTTGGACGATTCTTGAATCTCACTGGTTGCCTCAAATTACTCCACCTCCGGAAGCTTAAATTCTAGCATCCTATCCTCTTACTTCAACTTTCTGTTTCTCTCACTCCTTTCTGCTTCTAGATTTACTCTTTGATCTTAACAAGACCTTCCTTTGATTTTTCCATTTTCTTTCAGTCCATGTGACTCTCCTCTATCCAACCTAAATTCTTGGCTCTTCAACTCAATTACTGTGTCGACAAAACTGTCTATTCTTTTGTCCCCTCAACCCTTCATCTAACCCAACTGGAAAAACAGTTGGGCCTTCCATAAAGCAGGTCCCTGGTCATTTCTCTCTCCTATTCCCCCATAGCAATGAACTCCTTCATTCTCTTTCAACTCCCTGGTTCCTCTGTATCCCATTCTACCTCCTCTTATAAGATGGCCTCATTTAACACCTTACAAAGAAAATAAAAAGTATTGAAGAGTAATTACCTTAAGTCTTTGTTCCTCAACTCCAGTATGCAAAATTACCTTCATCTGTTCATATCTTTTTCTCTTTCCTCTCATCTAAAGCTAATCCTCTTACCTAAAGCTAATCTAAAACTAGAGCCACCTGTACTCTGAATTTTACCCCGTCTACCTCATCATGGGCCTGATTCCATCAGTTAACTCTCTGGTGTCATTAGTGTCTCTGTCTCTACTTGCATCTCAGAAACTTCTGCTCCAAGTAAGCCCCTGCTCACTGGGCCTTCCCCAGGCCTGGGAAATACCCTCTTTGTCCATTTCTTCAGGGGCACCATTGACAGAAGAAAGCCCGAAAAGGTGAATGATTTTTAGGAATGAGAATTTGGAATTGGGACTTTACTCTTTTTTTTGAGACAGGGTCTTACTTTCTCACTCAGGCTGGAGTGTAGTGGCACAATCCCAGCTCACTGCAGCCTCAATCTGGGCTCAGGAGATCTTCCCACCTCAGCCTCCCAAATACCTGGGACTGCAGGCATGAGACACCACATCAGGTTGTTGCCTAAGCTGGTCTTGAACTCCTGGGCTCAAGCAATCCTCCTGCCTTGGCCTCCCGAAGTGCTGGGATTACAGGTGTGAGCCACTGTGCCTGGTCTTGGGACTTTAGTTTTTAAAGTACAGGGTTTGATGGGCCATTCCAGCAGAAATGTCAGGTAGGAAGTTTGTAAATACACACGTTATCTTTAGGAGAGAGATTAATCCTGGACATACACTGTCTTCCTTACTCTGAGACATCAAAGGCATGTACTTAGGTATTAACTGGGATGGGGAAGTGTCCCTGGGTGTTTCTTTTCCTGGAGTTTTTTCCCAAAGGGCCTTTAAGTTTTCAGCATATAAACACATTTATTTCAAAGGCATTTCCATGACATTGAAGGCATAGATGTTACAACTGAATTTTATCCCAACCTCCACATGTGGAATCCAGAAAAAAAAATTCTCTGGTCTTGTGATTGAACAGGAAATGACAGACAGTGTCACTCTGGGTTCTTATTAGGAATTCCTATATTTTTACACCATTGGAGAAACATTTAGGGAAAATGTGCAGCCATGTTTTTAAAAAGGTTCCCAAAACTCTTGTTAGAGAATAATTTTGCTATTTCTCTGGGAGTCACAGCAAACTATTCTAAAGATACTTCCACCTCTTCTTTTGAGCACCACCTTCTAACATAGTGTATGCTACAATGAAAGTAGGTTGCTGGAGAGGCTGAGAAATGCTGATTTCTTGGGTAGCATGCCTTTGGCCTTTGGTTGAAACTACTCCTTGGAAAGTTATTATATGCCAAATTCCCTCTGATGGATAATTGATTTGTCAGTCTCAATTTCTTCATTGTATATTTTAAAATTTATCTTATGTTGTTTTGAACTACCAAAATCGGCACACTCTTTTTGATGATAACACACTTTGGTTATAAATATCATTGCAAAGCGCACTTGAACATTCATCAGAAACTTGAAGATTTTGTTAAACTATGAGGATGACATTCATCAGGATGGCATTCATCAGATTTCGTTAAACTATCAGGATGGCATTCATTGAATATCTGCAATGCAGCTCTGCCAAATGGTCATCTGTCTTCTCTTTGAATCATGAGTCATTATACAGGTAGATGAAAACCTGTAAATAAAAAGATAGATGAGAATTATAAGACTAGAAAAGTCTTTTAAAGATTGCCTACTAGTTTTCAGACAATAAACTATAAAAGCCATTTCAAAGGATAATATTTTGTAATCTATTCCTGTCTCTTTCCCTTTCTTCTTTCCTCTCTTCTCTTCTTCCTTTTCCTTCTCTTTACACAAAACATTTCCTGAGCACCCATAACATGCCAGATGCTATGTTAAGTATGATAAGTATGAATGATGAATGATATAGTAATGACTAGAATCAGATTCTGCCTTTATTTATTTATTTTTGTTTTGGTTTGGTTTGGTTTTGAGACAGAGCCTCACTCTGTCGCCCAGGCTGGAATGCAGTGGCATAATCTCAGCTCACTGCAACCTCCACCTCCCGGATTCAAGCAATTCTCCTCCCTCAGCCTCCTGAGTAGCTGTGACTACAGGCACCCGCCACTACGCCTGGCTAATTTCTTTATTTTTCTTTTTAGTAGAGATGGGGTTTCACCATCTCTTGATGGTGAAAAGAGATCAGGAGTTGTCCAGGTTGGTCTTGAACTACTGACCTCAGTTGATCTGCCCGCCTCGGCCTCCCAAAGTGCTGGGATTACAATCATGAGCCACCGCACCCAGCCAAGTTTCTGTCTTTAATACTCTGTTTAGAGGAAAGAGAGGATGTTACTACATCCAGAAACCCAGGTGAGACATCTGTGTTCCTTAACTCCACTGGATGATCAGGCAATATTTTGATGGAGGTGATGCTTGAACTCATTCTTTAAAGGACAAGTAGAGTTAGGGGAAGTAGGCAAGGGGAAAGGGGCATTCCAGGCAGAAGAGATATTGTAAGTAACATCATGGAAAACTGAGAGCACATGGTGAAACTGTATAGGTGGCGTGGCTTGAGCAAATTGTGTGACTGTGATACAGGAGAGTCCTCATCCCCCCTACTAATGATGACATTTAAGTAAAATAAAATTAGCTCTTATTTTTAACCCTCTACTGTGGTAGAATTCTTGAAAAGCTGAGAAGAATAAAATCATATTCTATGTCATTTAATCAGAACCAAATACAAGGAGAGGAAACTCAAGGGAAAATTTTCATCCATTCAATTCTTTCTTAGTAGTTATTATTTGCTGAGGGCAATGGTTATTAATAGGAACAGTCAAGGAATAATTTCTCGATTATTCTCAGCTGATTTTCCTGGCGGTATTTCATTCAAATCGGAAGAATGTTAATTCCATTTTTCATAAGATAGGGGAGCATGACCATCTGTGTCAAGAAGAAATGAAACCTCAAAGAGTTCCAAGTTAGTTTGGATCAGTTTCAGGAAATCCTGACTTTTATTTGATGTGGCCCATAAGTCCAATTATTATACTCACAAGAAAGGCTCTTCAAAGACTGGCTATTAGCCTCATTTTACATTCAGGGACAGGAAATGACAAATCTTAAAACAAGGACACAGGACTTTTAGAACTGATGTCACTGAGAGTCTCTCTCTCTTATCTTTCTATCCTTCTTTTTGATCTGCTTCCTTCCTCTTTGCCCATTCTTTTTCTTTTTTTGTCCCCCTATTTTTTTTCTTAATTTATATCTTATGCCTACCAGTGTTTCCCTAGGTAGTTTAATATTTCTAATGGTGATACTTGTATTTATGACACTTTCCCTAAAAAATATTTCAAATAATTCTTCAGATCATTCACTTCCCAAGGATTGTCAAATAAGTTCCTTTTATGGCTTCTTACACACTCCTATGTTTGACAGAGCCACACCTGAAATGGTAGGATTATTGTCTTTGCGTCACTCAGATGCAAGTCTTGTGGAGGATTCAGTCTCTCCCTAACCCTGCCCTGTGAGATAGTTTTAACAGAAATGTGTATGAAGACATGCATGGCAGAATCACCAGATCAGCCAGTGACTCAAAGCTAAGATCATAAATTACAGACTCTATATCCAAAATGATCTCAATTGGTTGGAATGCTGGTATGAAATCAATAAAGCAAAATTTAAATCAGATGTAAAGGCTGGGTGTGGTGGCTCACACCTGTAATGCCAGCACTTTGGGAGGCCAAAGCCAGCTAATCACTTGAGGTCAGGAGTTCAAGACCAGGCTGGCCAACATGGTGAAACCCCGTCTCTACTAAAAGTACAAAAATTAGCTGGGTGTCGCGGCACATGCCTGTAATCCCAGCTACTCAGCAGGCTGAGGGAGGAGAATTGCTTGAACCCAGGATGCTGAAGTTACAGTGAGCCGAGCTTGCATCACTGCACTCCTGCTTGGATGACAGAGCGAGACTCTCTCAAAAAAAAAAAAAAAAAAAAGGAGGAGACCCGCTAGATCTCAGAATTATAGCATTAGTTTCAGTTGACCTCATCTCCCTCCTACCTGTGTTCCCCTCTCTGCCCAGGTCCTTCTGTCCTTGTGAGTTCTGAAATGAGTCTAAACTTCTCCCATCACAGTCCTTCTCTCTAAGTATACAGATTTATCTCTCTATTGTGATTGAGGTATGGACAGAGTTGGCTCTATGAGAGTACGATCTGTGTTGCTGCACAGAGTCCTACACTTAAATGGACCCCATGCTCAGTTTCCTGTCTCCTTCTGGAAATTCTTCTTTTCTTTTCTTTTCTTTGTGCTGTGTTTGGCAGCATATATACTAAAATTGGAACAATACAGAGAATTAGCATTGTGTCTGAGCAAGCATGACACACAAATTCATGAAGCATTTCATATTTTTATTTATACAAAATAAAAATTTTTTTAAAAGTTAAAAGTAATTTTATTTAATTGGCAAATAAAAATTATACATATTTATCATGTACGAAATGATGCTTTGATATATGTGTACATTATAGAATGGTTAAATCAAGCTAATGAACGTATTCATTACTTCACATGCTAATAATTTTTTTTGTGGTGAAGACACTACAAATCTACTCTTTTGGCTATGTTTCAAGTATGCAATACACTATCGTTAACTATAGTTACCATGTTGTGCAATAGATCTCTTGAAACTTCTTGAAATTCTTAACAATTTTTAAAATGTGAAATTCTTAACAATTTAAAAATGTGAAATTCTTAACAATTTTTACATTTTTTTTTTTAGAGACAGAGAGTCTTACTATGTTGTCCAGGCTGGTCTTGAACTCCTGGACTCAAGTGATCCTCCTGCCTCAGCCTCTGGAGTAGCTGGGTTTACAGATGCAAGCCACCGTGCCTGGCTTTAACAATTCTTAAATAAAAAGTGTGGCATTTTCATTTTGCACTGAGTTCCACAAATTATGTAGCCAGTCCTCGGTATGGGAAACATCCTTTTCTTCTCTGAGCAGTTGAAGTTTTCCAAAAGGAAGTTTTAATATGAAAATGAGGTAGCAAACAAACAAGTTGACTATGCCAAGAGTTAGCAAAAATAAAATTTCAGATTACAGGTGAATCTCAAAGTGAACTAGCACCAAGCCAAAAATGGAATTAGTCAGCACTGTAGAGACAGTCCATAGCATTTGGCTCCTTTCCACTTCATTTGTAGCTGCCCAAAATGTTAAATAAAGAAATGCATGGGATCTGAGATGGATTCTGTTCGGCAACAAAACCAAACTGTAGTATCTGTAGGATTCTGCCTATGTTAGGAATAGACCCTACGTCACTGGCCGTAGCTCCATCATCACTTGTTAGGCCCATTTCTGACCCTCTCCTTCTGTTCTTTCAACTCATTTCAGATCTCCGGGGCTCTGGCTTCTTCAGTTTGGCTGCATTTACTTAATATCTGTTTTCTAGCCAACTGAAAAGGTCAGTTTGTTATGTAAACTGGAGAACTCTGGCTTCCTTACTTATTATTAGCAAAATATAAGCTTGCCAGATTTAGCTAATTAAAATGCAGGATCCACAGTTACATTTGAGTTTTAGACAAACAATGGATACATTTTTAGTATATGTTCCATATATTGCATGGCATGTACTTATAGTAAAAAATTATTTGTCTAACTTAAATTCAAATTTAATTGAATGTTCAGCCGGGTGCAGTGGCTCACGCCTATAATCTCAGTACTTTGGGAGGCCGAGGCAGGAGGATCACCTGAGGTCAGGAGTTCGAGGCCAGCCTGGCTAGCATGGTGAAACCCCATTTCTACTAAAAATACAAAAAATTAGCCAGGTGTGGTGGAAGGCACCTGTAATCCCAGCTATATGGGAGGCTGAGGCAGGAAAACCGTTTGAACCCAGGAGATGGAGGTTGCAGTGAGCTGAGATTGTGCCATTGCACTCCAGCTTGAGCAACAAGAGCAAAACTCCATCTCAAAAAAAAAAAAATTTAATTGAATGTTCTGCATTTTACCTTGGGACCCTGTCATCATGGGTACCCATGGATCATGGGCTGCCCTGAACATACAGGAGATGCCTACTATCTAACTTCCTTGGAGGTCATTGGCATGTCTTCAGTTTTCTTGGGACCAAAACACTCTTGGCCTCATCTGATGTCAAATTCTCTGCTCCTGCAGTTTCTGCCCCCTCTCAAGTTCCCACTTCAACAAGAGAACAGAAATTACTGACGAATCCTGGGTTTATTGAACAATCATGCCTCTTTCTCAATTTACCTGAACAATTCTTCCCATTTACTCAAGTTCTCTTTTGTAATTCTATTTCCAAGTACCCCCAGAAAAGCAACTGTTACCAGATTTTGCAACAGAGATGTTGACTGGTTTTCTCATCCATATATCTACAGTAGCCACTGTATTGCATGGCATACAGTGGAATTCAATTAATGTCTGTTGGGTGATTGAATTAGTTAATTAAAAAGAATATTCCCTATAGGTTTTTTTCTTGGAACAGATAGAACAGTGTGTTCTATTTTATTCCAGAGGGAAGAACCAGGGCCAATAGCATGAACACTTAGGGAAATCATTTTGACTTCAACATCTGGAAACTTTTCTTACACCAGAGATCAAGGTGGTGTTGAGAAATCAAGAGCTTCCTACCCTTGGCAATGTTCAGAAGGAGGTCTAATTTCCACCACTATGGCATTGCTGTCACAGACAGAATTTCTGGACTAGGGGCAGTGAGAATTAATTATTAAACTACTTCCAAACCTAAGAATCAAGAATGCTAATGCACCCTCTCCACACACACACTTTTATTTTTTCAGCTTAAAAGTTGCACATGTTACTGAGTTCTGCTCTTCTGAGAACAAGGACATATAACAGATGCATGCACACGTTAATGATGTGTCAACTCCCTTTTGTTTCAGGCCTTACAGAGCATAAAGACAAAGAGGTGGTTTCTAGTAATGGAGAGTAAAAAGCCCTTAACTTTTCAGTTAATCTTTGATTTATGTTTCTGTGTTTGTGTGTGGCTAGGCTCTCCTTGGCCTTTTCAAAAGGAACATGGCATAACCACTGAAAGTGTGTGGTAACTGACTACATGTCCATGGGGGGAAATCTTACGTTACTCAAAACACAGCTGCTAATGAACACCCTGCGTTAGTCCTTCAACACGAGAGAAAAAAACTATTTGTGGGTATGTAGGCAAGCACAAACATTCCCCCCAATAACCCTGGAATTCTTATATATCTCACCCCTTTTTTTTTTTTGAGACAGAGTCTCGCTCTGTCACCCAGGCCGGAGTGCAGTGGTGTGATCTCAGCTCACTGCAACCTCCACCTCCCAGGTTCAAGCGATTCTCCTGCCTCAGGCTCCCAAGTAGCTGGGATTACAGGGACCCACCACCATGCCCAGCTAATTTTTGTATTTTTAGTAGAGACAGGGTTTCACCATGTTGGCCAGGCTGGTCTCGAACTCCTGACCTCAAGAGATCTGCCCACCTCGGCCTCCCAAAGGGCCGGGATTACAGGCATGAGCCACCATGCCCAGCCTCACCATTCTTTTAATGTAATATGTGAGGGAAAGGGAGAGATGTTTGGGGTGAAGTAATTGTGCATATTTGAGCAGCATATGCTGTGTATGAGGTGGGGGTAGGGAGATAGAAAGGTATTGTGGGGAGGGGACAAGATGTGTGATGTCCACGGGGCTATGGTGGGGAGTTTATGATAGCTTAGCATGTTGTGTGCCTGTGAAGGCTGAGTGGAGGCCGCTGTCATAGGCTGTGTGTGTGTGCAAGTGTGTGTGCACACATGCATGAGTGTATGTATGCATGTGCATGCAATAAAGATGGTTGATGGAAACCAAGTGTCTGTGGTGGGTAGGATGGTGGGCAGAGTGTATATATGTGTAAGTGGTCGGGGTTTATATGAGGGTGAAGGTGGGAAGTGTGGTAACTGACTACAAGTCCATGGGGAAAATCTTATGTTACCCAAAACACAGTTTTGAGTAAGAGAAGTTTGAGTTTTATAGAAGAGAAATAAGTCTATGTGAAAGGACTGAGCACAAGTGCGTTTGTGTTTTTGTGTATGAAAGAAACTGTTGGTGGCAGCTAAATGTGAGGAATGGATAAAGTGGTAGGGACAAAGCCTAAATGTATATAACAGGGTATTGTGGGAGTGAGGATTGGCTGTAGTGTGTGTATGAGTGTGTACAGAAGTGAACAGAGTGTGTGTGAGAGAGAGAGACAGAGTGAGAGGGAGGTAGCTTTGGGGAATGTGTGCTTATTTATGGATGGGGTATGTTTTTGAAGCGTCAGTGGTGTATGGACAGGTTATATGTTTATGTCTGAACAAAATGTGACAGAGAAAGTGTGTACGTGAATTTAGGTCAGAGTATTCAAGTAGCGGATGGAGCCCCAGTGTGTGGGCCGGTGGTAGACCAATGCATACATGTTTGTGGCAAGTGTGCTTGTTTGGCAAATGTGTGTGTGTGGTGTAGGCCCCATGGTGATGGTGAGTGAGACCCAGAAAAAGGAAAGCCAAGTCACCATTGTGCAGTTTTTCTGTCTGACCTGCTTATCCTGTTTCCATTGTCTCCAGAGACCAGGAAGGTATACTAAGTGCAGGTTCAGAGCAAGCTGATCGTGAATAAAAGAAGACCTTTAGTCTCCTCCCTATGGATTAGTCATGCCTAAAAGACAGGAAGGCAGTGAGGTGCCAACACAGTTCTTCCTCAGCTGTGCCCTGGGCATGGCCTTCCATGTGCTCTCTGACAGCCCAGGGGAAAAGGGTACACCCAGGATGTATCCACCCCCAGGGCTTTGTGCCGCCATCCTCTCAGCATTCCCGAGTCCCAGCCATGTGACACACAGGCCTCTTTGCTTATATGCAGTATTAATATCTCATTCACTTCTGTCCCAGAAATCTGTAGACCCATAGAATGTTAGATCTGGAAAGACCCTCAGAGGTGTTCTAGATAGTGGTTCTCATCTGGGATAATGGGGGAAAGGACAGTGGCTATAACAGAATCTGAGAGTTTGATTGAAAGTGGGGATGACAGGGTGGTTCAAATTCTAGGGAGCTTTAAACCACGTAATAGGGGAAATGATAAATATGCCACCTGAGTTTCAGTGAAAACTGAAAGATGAGCAATCATGACCTTTACAAGGCACTGTGAAATACACGTTTATAAGAGAATAATTTTATAATAGATAATGGACTAAAAATATCAACTGGCATAGAAAAACGTTTTAATGCATCAATGTGTGTCTTAAGAAGAGACACTGGTCTTCTCAAATTATGAAGCTGTATGCTTAAGAAATAGGAAATCTGCCAGGCGTGGTGGCTCACACCTGTAATCCCAACAATTTGGGAAGCCAAGGTGGGTGGATCACTTGAGGTCAGGAGTTTAAGACCAGCCTGACTAACATGGTGAAACCTGGCCTCTACTAAAAATACAAAAAATTAGCTGGGCGTGGTGGTGGGCACCTGTAATCCCAGCTAGCTGGGAGGCTGAGGCAGGAGAATTGCTTGAACCCAGGAGGCGGAGGTTATAGTGAGCCAAAATCGTGCCATTGTACTCCAACCTGGGTGATGAGAGAAACTCCTGTCTCAAAAAACAAAAAGAAAGAAAGAAATAGGGAATCTTCCACCCTTTTTGCTTCCTCAATTTGCCTTCATTCCTTTCACTGGGCTTCAGATTTAACTAGAGAACTTAGAGAAAATAATTTACTGAGTCTTTTAACAAACCTGTCATTTCCTCTGCCCTTTCTTTGATCCCAAGGTTTTTCCTCTTACTGCTTAAAAAGTAGAACAATAAAAAAGAACCCATAATTTATATTTTATTGATTTAATTTTTTTTAATTTTTAATTTTTGTGAGTACATAGTAGGTGTATATATTTGTTAGGTACATGAGATGTTTTGAAACAGGCATGCAATGTGAAATAACCATATAATGAAGAATGGGGTATCCATCTCCTAAGCATTTATCCATTGAGTTACAAACAATCCAATTATACAAACAATCCAAATATACTCTGTTATTTTAAAATATACAGTTAAGTTATTATTGACTATAGTCACCTTATTGTGCTATCAAATAGTAGGTCTTATCTATTCTTTCCTAACCTTTTGGTGCCCATTAACCATCCCCACCTCCCCTGCACCTCCCCTGCACGACCTTTCCCAGCCTCTGGTAACCATCCTTTTACTTTTTATGTCCCTGAGTTCAATTATTTTGATTTTTAGATCCCACAAATGAGTGAGAACATGTGATGTTTGTCTTTCTAAGAACTGGTAATTCAGAATCAAAGAGATCTCTCTTTATTTTTTTTTTTTTTTTTTTTTTTTTTTTTTTT
>NC_037683.1:28574989-28638754 GCF_003255815.1 Theropithecus gelada | reverse complement strand
CCCCGCCCCCTGCCCGCCCGCCGCGCTCCGAGCCGGGCGCGCGGAGCTCGGGGCGCACGGAGCGGCGCGCGCCGGTCGGCCGAGCCAGGCTGGCGCCCCCGCCCCCCGCCCCGCGCCTCGGTCCGCCGCCCGCCGGGCGCCTTCCCCGCGCCTTTTGCCTTCGGTGCCCGGTCCTCCGGCCGCTTTCCTCCCGCCCTCGCGCCCCTCCGGCCCGCCCCGTCCAGCCCGGGCTGCCCGGCTCCCGCAGGCCCCCCCGCCGCCCGCGTTCCTATGGACAGACGCACAGACACCTGCAGGTGGGTGAGAGCCCGCGCGCTGGGCGGGGACGAGCGCGCCGACGCCGCGACCCAGGCGGGGAGCCCCTTTGTGTTGGGGGGCGGCCGCGCAGGGGTCGACTCTGCTTCCCCGTCAGCGGCCGCGCGGTGACCCGGCTGAACCTTCCTTTTGTCTCCTCTCGGGGGAGCGAGGCCGGAGCGAGGGCAGGGACCCGGGCGGCCGCTCGTCGGCAGCGCCGGGCTTGGGGGTGCGAGGCGCAGAGACCCCCGGCGGCGGCTCCGGTCCGCCTGCCCCGGGCCGCCCCGCTGCCCGGCAGCTCGGGTCTCAGCGGCGGCTGCAGGCGCAGTGCGCGGGGCTGGCGCCCCTGCTTCTGCTCTTGGGTCTGTTGGAGGTGGGAAGGAGGGCGGGAAGGAGGAAGAAAAGGTCTGTCCTGTTAGTTTCCAAGTCTTGAGATGCTTATGGAGAAAGAGAGGTGGTTCAGGGCTCTGCCCCACTAGTTTCCCTCCTCGGGAGGCTCGCCGAGGTGCGTTTGGGGTGTGTGTGAAGGAACGTGCATGGCTTCGCTCCCTTATTTATTGTTTCTAACGGAGGAGGGCTTTCTCCAAAAGGCTCTTCCGTCCCCCACCCCCATCTGAGGCTGCGCACAGTGATTTGTGTTTGTTATCAAATATATCGAGAAATGTATTCCCCTGGGTAGGAGGAGGTTGGACTCAGCAACGTCAAACCAAAATCAAAGAACGTTTTTGGTTCCCTCAAGTCTTTTTTTTTTTTTTCTTTAAGGTTTTAGATGGAGACTTTAAAAAATGAACATGGCTGTGATTTTTACAATTATGTATATTTTGTGTGTGTGTGTGTGTGTGTGTGTGTGTGTGTGTGTGTTGAAGTTTAGGAGTAAAGTTTTGTTTTTTCCCGTACTTGTTAGGATTCGCAAGACGGAATCCTCTCCTGACGAAATAAACAGTTAACAAGTCAGTCAGGTAGTGACAGCTTGCATGGTGGAAGTTAAATTGGAGTGCAATAAACAAGGATCTAGCTTTCCGTTCAGGCTGAAGCCTTTATTTCTACTGATTTAAGATATGAGATCTTTCACAACCCATGAGATCATGAATGTCAGAATTGAGTTTTCCCCCTAGGATTGTGCTTTTCCTATTTTATTCTATGTATATAACCCAGCGATTCGGTTGTGCATGGATATGGATACCGTGTTTTGAAAAATACGGTAGGGTAATGTTTCTGATTTGTCTTATTTGATTAGCTAGCTAAGTTTCTTCATTAACGGTTGCTGTGTATTTGTAGATATTCAAATGATAAACGAGGTTGAATAAGCACCCAGAAAATAAATTTTACAGATTCAGATTTTTAATATGCAGGTATGGATTTATAACTATTAATCTCAATCTACTGCTCAGTTCTGGAAACTCTTTTTTGCCCCCCGTGTGAGAATCTATATTGACAAACTTAAGTCTGACAGTTACCCAGGAAATTAAAAAAACGAAGAAGCAGTTTTGGGGGCCATGCGTACAATTATATAGACAGTCATATGTAGAAAATGGAGGTTTTCCTAAAAAAACAAAAAGCATTATCATCTAAACTTGAAGGAAAAACGTGGAAAATTATGTATTATTTAAATTTTCATTAAGGTTTAAAATTTAGAAAACTGTACAATTTAATGCACTTTTTAAAAGACAAACTGATTTTTGTCATTATAAAAAGTTTAGTATGCTTAAAATAGTGGTTTTTTTCTAGGAGAAAAATTTATCCTAGATTCTTGCGCCAGTTAAACAGATTAGTATTATTGCATGCCTAATACTGTAAATGCCTGGAGTGTACATTTATACACACATTACTTAAAACCCAGCAGTGATCAAGCCAGTCCCTTTTAGTTGACAAAATTTTACTGGTTTCTGCTTTGACTTCCAGTCTGCATTAGGTAAATGAATTTAAATTCTGCACAGAGGCACAGAGCTCAGTATGTGGCTCTGGTAGGCCCTTGACTAGCGTTCAATAGCCCAAAGAGGAGAGGTACTGAAATTTGATCAGGCTTTATCGCGAATCCAGGAATGGAGTTCTAGACCACTCTCAGAATTTCAGCACTTAGGTATACATACTCTTCCTTAGCTCTTTAAAGTATTAAAAAAAAGATAAGCTAATAATTGAATTGCTTATTTATATATTTACAAGGCTGTCAGTGGTAGTGATAAGATTTAACAAAGAGTCACTGTGTAACTAAGCATTAACAGAGTGTGGCCTGTACTGAGAATTGTTTTGGCAAAGTTGTAGTTGTGCCTAACTGTTTTCTGAGATCATCAGTGTAGTCTTTATGTGGGCTGGCTAAAAGATAACACCCTAGTTTTGTTTATGTTTTTGTGTGTTTTTTTGACTGATAAGTAGATACTAATTTTTTGTTTTTGTATGATTAGCAATAATATTTTAGTGTAATCAGAAGCATTCCAGAGAACCTTATGTATTTTCAACTGATTTCCTTTCTGGTAAGTTGGTGTTCAGGAAGGCATATAAATTATTTTTCATTTTTCATGTTTGAAATTTTTTGACTTGTTTTGACAAATACGTGCTACTTCCAGAAAATTTGAATTTGTATAAAACTGGATTTTTAAATATAGCTGACATTTACCAACTTACCTTTTTAAAACAACACTAAGCCGTCCACAGTTAAATTTGATAGGCTTTAAAATCCATGGACTTTTCTAGCATTTTCCTGTTTATTGGTTATCAACGTGGTATCATTACAGGAAGCTTAAAATGGCCACTTTATGTTAACTAGAATGCTCAAATGACTAGTGTTTTCATTAGTAATAAATGGAAAGCTGAAAAGTAACAATTTTATTCTTTGTGATAGATCTGTGACTTTCAAGTCTTTTTTTCACATTTTTTTGTAGCCTAGTGGGGACGCAGGTCCTGCTGTGAGAGGTGTGGACAGTGACCTCTCGTTCCAGCCGTTATCATCATCCTGCATTGTTTAACAACAGCACCAACCCCATGCTGCTCCCCGAAAATGCAGATTTCATTCTTGGATTAATATTCTGGTACCAGATGTATGAGGCTGGCTCTAAAGAAGCTTTTTCTCTTAAGTACTGTCAAAAATAGAGAAGCTGAAGATTGGAGAGAAGCCATTTATTTTGAACAGTTTATTTTCTGACAGTTTGTGTTTGTAAAGAAACCTGCTCATAATATTTACTTCAGAGATCTCCATAGTTGCCTGAGGAAGCCCCACAGGTTTCTTTTCCTTTAAAAAAGTTTCCATTGAGCTTAACTCTTATGTGATACTTCTTGACTTTGCTTCTGATTAGTTGATTTATGGACTTTATTTACTAGCATGATTGGAGAATTCTTTTGCTAGACTGAAATTGCACTCTGCCTGTGCTCTGGTCCGTTTCCTAGGTAACAAATGCACTGCATAGATTCCATAATGAGGACTGTGGTTGGCTAGTTACTGTGTAAATTCTGTTGTTTGGTAAAGCTTAGTCTCAAATTCAAATAAAGGTCAAGAAACCAAAAGTACTGAAAATGCAAATTTTTGAATTTGATTTTGTATCCAATGCCAACAACGTTTAATAGGCTTTTCTGGAGAAAGGCAAATTATGCAGCCGTATTCAAGTTTGTTTTGCAAAGTCTTACACTTAAAACAGTTGGAGAGCTTTTTCACCATTAGTGTTCATACTGGTAATGCTAATGGCTCTAGTGACAAGAAGATGTATTTCAGAAACATATTATCACACTTGAAAATAATGTATAGAAAGCAAAGAATCCTGGTCTAGGACAACTGTGATATTGTTATACTGAAAGGAAGTAACTATGTATCAAAAGAGAAATTATACAACTTTGACATGAGATATAACATTGTGTTTTTTAGAGATGTGGTCATAACTCTATCACCCACGCTGGAATACAGTGGTGCAACCATAGCTTACTGCGTCTTCAAACTCCTGGGCTCAAGGGATCACATCTCAGCCTCCCAAGTAGCTGAAACTACAGGCATGTGCCATCACACTCAGCTAATTTTTCTTATTTTTTGTAGAGATGGGGTCTTGCGGTGTTGCCCAGGCTGGTCTTGAACTCCTGGACTCAAATGATCATCCTGCCTTGGCCTCCCAAGTGCTAGGATTATAGGTGTGAACCATCACGTCCAACCATAACTTTAAAAAAGTTTAAGAAGATGTTAAAACGTTGAAGCAATGTTTAAAAACGTTAAAAATCTTACCATAAAATGCTGAATTTCTATTCTAGCTTTTTTTCTTCTCTGCATGAACTTTGGCCAACCTAGCACCAGGGAGCAAGTCCCCCCTTGGTTGCTGCAAGTTAGAGAATAGCTTTCTCCTCCACCTTACTCTCCTCTGGAAATCTGTGGCCTCTTTAGCTCGAGACATAGGACAAAAACTAGTATGTGTGGAATGGCTAGTGATTATTAGCTGTTTTTTTTGTTAGTTTGTTTGTTGTTTTTTTTTTCCTTAAGAAACCTGCAAAGAACCAAAGTTCCATTAAAACCTACTGGAAATATATTTTCACTTGAGGCCTGAAAATGTTTTTTGTTAATCATCAAGGAATTCATTAACTAAACATTAAAATAAAATACAACTCTTTTTAATTCTAAATAATTATCCAAAGTTGCTTCCATTGCTTTCCCTTGCTTTGCTGGGTTGTTTTTAGATGATTCATTTACTCTTTGGTTAACTTTCATTTCACGCATAGGATACATCTTGCTTGACTTCTTTTTATTTCTTGGTTTTCTTCAAAACTGATATTACTTTAACCTTTTCTGTCCTTTTTAAATTGCAAATATTATATCCTTTCAGTTTTTTCTTATATTTTCCTCTGGAAATACTAATTATTTAAAAAATATTTTCCTTGTGTGATTTAAGGCATTATCACCATGTATCAAAAGCTCTACCGTTTTTTCTATTATAGGACTTCGTATTTATGGGATGGAGTTGACAATATGTGTGAATTCTTAACCAGCTAGGACTACTTCCTCCTCTCAGCTTGTATTAATTTGTGAGGGCTGCCATAACAAAGAATCACAGGCTGGTTGTCTTAAACAACAAAAATTTATTTTCTGACAATTCTGGAGGCTAGAAGTATAAGATCAAAGTGTTGGCAGGGTTGGGTTCTTCTAAAGCGCCTCTCTTGGCTGATGGATAGCTGTCTTCCTAAGGTGTCTTCGTTTGGTTTTCCCTCTGTGTATGTGTATGTCCTAATTTTCTCTTAAGAACATCACTTATATTGGATTAGGACCCACACATGTGACTTCATTTTACCTTAATTACCTCTATTCCAGGCCTTACTTCCCCTATAAGTCACACTTCTGAGGTACCAGGGTTTAGGATGTGAACAGATGAATTCGAGAGGAATACAGTTCATCCTGTAACACAGTCCACCCCTCTGCCTACTGCCTTTCACCCATATGTACCTACCTCCCTACATATGTACATACATACCTCACTCCACTTGTGGAATTTTGTAGCGGTTTCATCTTTTATGTCTTTTTTACTCTGTTGTCAATTTGTCACTTGAGTCCCAGGCCGAAATACATAGCAGTATGATCAGCTCTATATATAGTCATTAAGAATAGATAAAGGCTTTTTGTTTTTTCACTCTTCGTATTCATTGTTTTTAAATGCTTTATTTTGAATGACTTAAAGTACAAAATCCTTTTTTTTTTTTTTTGAGACAGGATCTTTTTCTGTTGCCCAGGATGGAGTGCAGTAATGTGATCACAGCTCACTGCAGCCTCAACCTCCTGGGCTCAAGCAATCCTCTCACCTCAGCCTTCTGAGTACCTGGGATCACAGGTGCACGCCCAGCACCCAGCTAACTTTTTTTTTTTTTGGTAGAGATGAGCCTGTGTGGCTCAGATTGGTCTTGAACTCCTGGGCTCATGATATCCTCCTATCTGGGCCTCCCTAAGTGCTGGGATTACAGGCCTGAGTCACTGTGCCTGGCCAAAATTCTTAATAGTTGTTTTGGAATACTAGAGAATATTATTGTGGCCAAATTCAGTGGAAGCACTAATGCTGTTTTCTTCTGAGTTCTGAGGACCTGTTTCTTTTGGTGCCTTTTTTTTTTTTTTTTTTCAGCTATTCATCTTGCTGCTCTCATGGTAAGTTATGCATTATTTGGTCTTTTCACACATGTCTGATGATTCCTGAATCTAATATCTAGTCAGGGCTTTTCTCCTGAAATGCACATCTTTGTGTCCTACTATGACTGGATATATTCACTTAATTTTCCACAAACATTTCACATTCAACATGCCCCAGACTTACTGTCCTCTTCAAATCTGTGTCTTTTCTTTTATTCCCTAGCTCAGTGAGTTGGTACCACCTTCCATCCATTTTCCCAGTCCAGAAATTTAGGAGTTATCTCTGATTCCTTCTTTATTCTTAATCCCATTTTCCATACATAATCAAGCCCCTGGATCAGTCAGTTCTTGTTCCCCTAGTTTTCTCAATTCTGTCTGTTTGCCACATGCGAATCGTGCTACTGTGTTACCTTTGCGTTAGTCTTAGTTTTACAGTTAAATGTATTCAGTGTGCAACAGAAGTCCTTATGGTAAGGTTTCTGTAATCATTTAGTAGTCTGAAGTTCACTGAATTCTTATAAGTGGCTCATGTGAAATGTATCCCTTGCCTTTCATATTTAACACTGTTTATCTGTGGCTTTTATAGTTCAAGGTCACTTTGACTGAATAAAAATACTTGACTCACATTTTTTCCCCCTCAAGTATCTTTAAAAATGTTACTCTCTTGCAGGAGTTGGCAAACTTTTTCTGTAAAAGACCAAATAATAATTATCTTAGGTTTTGTGGGTCATAGGTTTCCCAATTACTTAACTGTGCCATTGCATTGCAAAAGCAGCTCTAGATAGTGTGTAAATGCACTAGCATGACTGTTCCAATAAAACTTAATTTACAGAACCAGGCAGTGGGCTGGATTTGGTCCATGGGCCTTAGTTTGCTGAGTCCTATTCTATTCTGGTAAAATGTGTTGTCAAACTCTAATACCAATATGATTTTCTTTCTTTAATTTTATCTTTTTGCCTAGATACCCAAGGGCTTTTTCTTCATCTTTAAAGCCAATAATTTTACTACAATGTCTGTTAGCCATTCCCTGTTAATTCTCCTAGATACATAGTGTTTTTTATTACATTGGCTCAAATGTTTTTTCAAATTTTCATCAATTATAGTTTTTTAGTAGTGTTCCATTATTTTCGTTCTCTGTCTTTTGGGCCTCCTGTTATATGTATGTTGGATCTTCTTATATCTATACCTTAATATTATTCTTATTTTTTATATTTGCTTTATTTTTTTCTATTTTATGCTTTAGTGCCTTCAATGTATCTTCTGTGGTATCTATGTCTCTCTCTCTTTTTTTTGAGACAGTCTCACTGTCACCTAGGCTGGAGTGCTGTGTCACCATTGTGGTTTACTGCAGTGTCAACATCTCTGGACTCAGGTGATCTTCCCAGTTTAGCCCCAGGTAGCTGGGACTACAGATGTGCATCACCATGCCCTACTAATTTTTGTATTTTTTGTAGAGACAGGGTTTCACCGTGTCGCCCAGGCTGGTCTCAAACTCATGAGCTCGAATGATCCACCTGCCTCGGCCTCCCAAAATGCTGGGATTACAGACATGAGCCACTGCACCTATCTATCAAGTTTAGTGTTCTTGCTAGTTTTCACTTCCTTTCTGAGTTTTTTCTTTCCTGTTCTGTCATGAACTTTGTCATTTCTTATTGTACATCCTCTTGTTATCTGGCAAGATTCGTTTTTTAGTTTTTCAATTTCTGATCTATGCTGTTCTTCCATAGCTTCTATCATTTAAAAATTTTTTCCCCTTTTTCTTTTTTTTCTTTTTGAGACAGGGCCTTTCTCTGTCATCCAAGGTTCAAGGAATTCACTCACCTCAGCTTCCCAAGTAGCTAGGACTATGGATGTGTGCCATCACTACCAGCTGAATTTTTTTTTTTTTTTTTGTAAAGATGGGTTTCACTGTGTTGCCCAGCCTGGTCTTGAACTCTTGGGCTCGTGATCCTCCTGCCTTGGTCTCCCAAAGTGCTGAGATTACAGGCATGAGGCACTGTGCCTGGCTATTTTCTTAATTTCTCTTATTCATTTTGAAATATGTTACAGTTCTCATCTTTTTTCTTACTGTACTTTTTAATTGTTCTCTCTTGGTCATATTTAAATTAGATGGTCTTACCTGTACTTTTGGAGAAGGTTTCTGTGATGGAGGTGGAAATTGGCAAATATAGTTTTCCTGCTTTTATGGTTTGAAGATTTTCTCCTTTGTTGCTTAGCTGGAGTATTTTAAAAATATGGCCACTCAATTAAAATAAAAATGAGGTACCATTGTACATTCACTAGAATGGCTAGATGAGAAAAATAAAAAATACCAAGTATGAGGATGTAGAGTAGCTGAAATTCTCCTGCTCTGCTGTTCGAAGTGTAAATTGGAATGGAAATGTAAAGTGGTACAGCAATTTGGAAAGCTCTATGGCTGTATCTACTAAAGCTGGACATATGCTGCAAATCCTGTGACTCAGTAGTTCTACTCTATGATCCATACTCCCCAAATATATGGACTAGAATGCTCATAGCACATTTGTCATTGCTCCAAACTGAAATCTGTCCAAATGGCCATCAGTCATTGTTGTTCCCTTCCACAGTGAGTCTGACTTTGGCTGTGTAACTTGCTCTGGCCAGTTGGACATTTGCAAGCATTGTGCAACACAAGCTTGATCAGTGCTTACGTCCTCCGGGGAATAATGTCCTGAGACCACTATATAGGGATGTCCGGGAGTAGGAGAGGTTACATGGAAGAGAATCGTGGTGCCCAGCCAATGACCAGTACTTACTGACAAACTTGTGAGTGAGGCCATCTTTGACCTTGTAGTTTAGCTGACCTTCCTTCCAGCTAAAAGTCGCCACATGAACAAGTCCAGGGAAAACCAGAGGAGAAACTACCCAGAAAACATACAATTGTGAGAAACAAGAAATTGTTGTTTTAAGCCACTAAATTTTTAGGTGATTTGTTATACAGCAATATTAAACTGACTCAGATTGAATAAATACATCATGGTATATTTACACAACGGAATACTGTAGAGCAATGAGAATGATAAACAGTCTACAGCTGCATGCAGTAGTATGTGTGAATCTCACAGACATATGTTGAGCTAAAGAAGCCAGACAGAGCAGAGCTTATACTGTATGCCTGCATATATAGAAAGTCCTCAAGCAGGCAGAATCATTCTGTTCTGTTAGAAGCCAGAATAGGGGCTACCCTTGGGGGAGTATTGACGAGAACAGAGAAAGTAGAGGCTTCTGGGCTGCTGGAAAGGTTCTGTTTCTTGAACTGGTTGCTGGTTACATAAGTGGGTTCTGTTTGTGAAATTGTAAAATATTAGCAAGTTCACTTATTGCTGCCTTTTTCTGAGTGTATATTTCAATGTTGATGTGGCCTCCTCTATGATGTTCTCTGAGATTAACCTTCTTTGGGTATCGCTTTCCTTTATTCCCACTCCTGCCTCTTTGTTTGATTTGGATTCTAGTCCACAGTGTTCTTCCTAAAGCCTCTTAGGTCCTCGTGGTCTTGCATTCTCCCCCAGAAACTGAGAAACTTTACTGGTTGTTCTTAGATACAATTTCACTTAAAAAGGATCCTCTCTTTTTGATGGTAATTTCTTCTTTCCCAGCTCTTAGAATCACTAGAGCTCTCCTTTTTCTGCCTTCATCTGCTCAGTTGCTTATTCTGTGTAGGTTCTATTTTTGTGGGCGTTTTAGCCCTGCCTACTTATCTGGTGTCCATAGGACTGTCCTATCACCTGATATTGTTGAACATTTTGTCTTTTGTTATTGTTCACTTATTTTGTTATCCTCCTATCCTCCTATAAAAACACCTATGTGGGTGTTTTTATTTTTCCCGTGGAGATAATTGTAGGTTCACTTGCAGTTGTAAGATATAATACAGAGAGGTTCTTTGCATGCTTTGCTCAGCTTCCCCCAGTGGTAACATTTTGCAAAATTATAATGTTACAACCAGGATATTGACGGTTTATGGGCTGAGTAGTGTCCCTGCAAATTCGTATGTTGAAGCCCCAACCCTCCAGTACCTTAATGTAACTGTATTTAGAAGCTAGAGCATTTAAAAAGGTGATTAAGTTAGGATAAGGTTGTTGGAGTGGGCCCTAATATAATCCAGTGTGGTGTCCTTGTAAGAGGAAATTTGGACACAAAAAGAGACATTAGGGACATGCACACAGGGGAAAAAACTCTGTAAAGGAAACAGCAAAGGGGAGGCCATCTGCAAGCCAAGGAGAGAGGCTTCAAAAGAAACCAAGCCTGCCAGCACTTTGATCTTAGAATTCTAGCCTCCAGAATTGTCAGAAAATAAACTTCTGTTGTTTCAGGCACCCAGTCTGTAGTATTTTGTTATGGCAGCCCTAGCAAATGAATACACTGACATCGATAAAATCCACCACTCTTATTCAGATTTCCAGTTTCAGTGGTATTCACTTGTGTAGGTTCAATACAGTTTTATCACCTTTTTAGGTTTCTGTTTCTACCAGCCTCTCCACTGCCCCCCCCCCCCCCCACCATTTCTAACGTATTCATATGATTAGATTTGAGTCTATTGTCTTGCTTGCTTAGGAGTCCTTTATTTATTTTTAAGTAGGTTTTTTTTGTTATATTGGAAGACTTATTTTCCCAATTGGTCAAAGGGGACAAATACCATCAGGCAAGAAAGGGTAAGATATGCAATAATCTGATTAGTAATAGCTTTTCTAGTGTATCTGATTTATAGTGATAAGCCAATACATATTTGTTGCAGGGAGTTTAATTCTTTTCTAAATGACTAAGGTTGTTAACATTTTCATGACAATTCTGGTACAGTTATTGACTTTCTTTATCTGACATCTTCTGAAAACAAAGAGTTCTGCATTAGTGAATTTACCATATAACTATAGTTTATCTCCTGGAGAAAACAAGATTAAAATCATTTTTAGTAAAGATGTTCTTTAAACATAGCTTAAGTAAAGGTGGCGGTTCAGTCGTTTTAGAAATCTGCCAAAGGAATCCTTTTCTGGCATCTGGATGAACCCAAGCTGATACAGAGAAATTTTTCTTTTCCCTCCCTGGAAAATTTGCTTAAGTTTTTCAACTCTGAAGTTTTACAATAAATTTAGTCTAGTTTACTACAGCCAATTCAAGGAAGGATCAATCAATCCAATTTACAAATCCATAAAATTAACGGATTTACCAAAATCTTGTTTAAACAACCTTTGAAGATTCTTTTAAAGTTTCTTTTATGTTGGTATAACTTACATAAAATGCATAAATTTTATGTGTAGAGTGATTTTTTTCCCCCTTTTATTTTTAGTTGAGATGTAATGATTCTACATGTTTTTGGGATACAGAGTAATATTTCAATGTGTGTATACAACATATAATGATCAAATTAGGGTAATTAGGACACCCATAACCTCAAACATTTTATTATTTATTTGTGTTGGGAACATTCAAAATCCTCTCTTCTGGCCTTTTGAAAAGATGCAATAAATAGTAGTTAACCATATTCATCCTACAGTGCTACAGAACCAGAGCTCATTCCTATCTAGCAGTAATTTTTTATCTGTTAACTAGCCTCTATCCACTCCTCTCCCTTTGCTGTTCCCAGCCTCTAATACACACAGTTCTACTTTCTACTTCCATGAGCTCAAAAAAATTTACTCCCACATATGAGTGAGAACGTGTGGCATTTATCTTTCTGTGCCTGACTTTTGCTTAACATGATGTCCTCCAGGCTCATCCATGTTGTGGCAAATGGTGGGATTTCTTTCCTTTTTATGGTTGAATAGTATTCCATTGTGTATGTATACACCACATTTTCTTTATCCGTGAATCGACTGATGGACATTTGGTTGGATTCCATGTTTTAATTATTGTGAAAGTGCTACAATAAACTTGGTGGTGCAGATCATCTCTTTGATACACTGATTTCTTTGATACACTGGTTTTCTTTTCTTTGGATAAACACTCAGTAGTGGGATTGCTGGATTACTGTGGTAGTTCTGTCTTTAGAAACTTCCATATGGTTTTCTATAGTAAATAGCCTTTGAAGATTTCTGTGAAATTTTAGCTGAAGGTACTCCCGTTCTACCTTCACGGCAGCATTTTAAGGAATGTTCTGCTTTAAAAGTTTGGGTCATATGATAGTGTAGTCTTAGGAATATTTTCCTTTTGAATTTTGTTAATGAATATGAATATATCCATTGAAAAGTATATATTCTTAATAAAATTATTATTATTATTATTATTTTTGAGACAGTCTCTCACTCTGTCGCCCAGCCTGGAGTGCAGTGGTGCGATCTCAGCTCCCTGCAACCTCCACCTCCTGGTTCAAGCGATTCTTGTGCCTCAGCCTCCTGAGTAGCTGGGATTACAGGTGTGCACCACCACGCCCAGCTAATTTTTGTATTTTTAGTAGAGATGGGGTTTCGCCAAGTCGGCCAGGCTGGTCTCGAACTCCTGACCTCAAGTGATCTGCCTGCCTTGGCCTCCGAAAGTGCTGGGATTACAGGCAAAACACCACGCCTGGCTTTACAAATTATTTTTTTGGTATCAAAATTTATCCTATTAATTAACCTTAATACCATTTAATTATTTTTCTTTCCTTTTTTTTTTTTTTTTTTTTTTAGAGATAAGGTCTCACTGTGTTGCCCAGGCTGGTCTCGAACACCTGGGCTTGAGCAGTCTTCCTGCCTTGACCTCCCAAAGTGCTGGGATTACACACATGAGCCACCGTGGTCAGCTTAGTATTATTTTTATTTGATGCTTTCCTGTTAATTATCAAATAGATATTTTACAGTTACTTTATTTAGTCATCTAAGAACATACTATTGGCTTGAGAAATAAGCATGTCCTTGCACATTACATAATAAACAATATTCTGTTGAATATAAGAAAATGTAGTTCTGTATAATATTTTTGAGAAAAACGGTGCACTGATAAAAAGGTTAGTTGGTTTGACCATGTGAAAGTTTAAACTTGGTTGGGCTTGGTGGCTCGCATTTGTAATCCCAGTATTTTAGAAGGCTGAGGCAGGAGGACTGCTTGATCCCTGGAGTTTCAAGATCAGCCTGGGCCACATAGGGAGACCCCCATCTCTAAAAAAAAAAAAAAAAGCCCAGCATGGTTGCATGCACATGTGGTCCTGGCTACTTGGGAGGCTGAGGTGGGAGGCTGAAGTGGGAGGATCTCTTGAGCCTAGGAGGTTGAGACTGCAGTAAACTATGATCATGCCACTGTACTCCAGTCTGGGTGACAGTGCCAAACCTTGTCTCCAAAACAAAAAAACTCAAAAAACTTTATTTTTTAAATAAAATGGCATTAAAAAGGAAGGAGCACACTTTGGGAAGCTGAGGTGAGAGGATTGTTTGAGATCAGGAGTTTGAGACCAGCCTGGGCAACACAGCAAGACCCTTGTCTCTACAGAAAAAAAAGAAAAAGAAAAATTAATCAGTCATGGTGGCTCATGCCTATAGTCCCAGCTACTTGGGAGACTGAAGTGGAAGGATCACCTGAGCCCAGGAGTTCAAGACCATGGTGAGCTATAATGGCGCCGCTGCACTCTAGACTGGGCAACAGAGCAAGATCCTGTTTCTTGAAAAAACAAAATAAAACCAAGTTGAAAAGTGAGAACGCTGCCAAGAAGGCAGCCAACCAGGGCTGCAATGGAGAATAACAAGGAAGGCCTCTTTCAGTCAAGTCTTCAATTGGTCTAAGAAGAAAATCTTCCATTTCAGATTTAAAAAATAAAGAGGAACCAACACCTTGCAGAGCTGGTAGCCAAGCATTTCAGGCAGAGAAAACTGTGGCATAGAGAGACAGGAAGGGCATGAGGTCACACAGCAGACTGCACAGAAGAGCCAAGATTCGAAACCCTAATGCTAGACCCCAACTCCCATCTATGGCTTCTAATAACTGTTCATTAGTGGGTCCAGCATGGGGGCTCACATGGAGCAGGCCCTGCTAAAAATCACTCTTTCTTGAAAAAACAAACAAAAAGAAAATACTTGCAGCAATATGATAGACAAAGAGTTGATGTCTTTATGACCTTGTATTGTTTTATTTTCACGATTTACAAAAAAATAATAAAACCCTAATGAATAATAGATAAAATGAAGAACCATTTATAGAAGAGAAATGTTTAGCCTCCATGATAATCACAGACAAAATACTATGGCAATCCAGAAGCTTTTTTTAAACACTATCAAATCAGCAAAAATATAAAGTGAAATAATACCCATTGTGTGGTGAGTAGAAAGGAGGAGGGGAGGAAGTTATTCTCATATGTATTGCTGATGGGAATATGGCATCCTTGTTTTCTTATAAAACTTTGAAGTATAATATACTTACAAAAGATGAACATATCAATGTGTATAGTTGATTAACTTACAAATTGAATACATGTGACTAGTACTCAGATAATAAACAAGACATTATTTATTCCTCGTGCTTTTCCCAGTATCTAACACAATTCCTCTGAAACAAAATAAATATCCTGACAGATTGCTGAGTCATAGGGTATATATGCTGAGCTTTAATGTGTTCTCCAAAGTAATTATATCAGTTTATACTGGCACCGACACCAGCGGTGTGTAAATGTTCTAGTTGTCCCGCTTTCCATGATTATCATTTTGAAAAGCAATTTGTCAGTATGTTAAGAGCCATAAATATATTTATACCAATTTATCTAGTAATTATAATTGAAAAGATAGAGATACATGCACAAAAACATTCAGTGAAGCAGTCTAAATTTTGTCTGCTGCAACCCCACACCATTTGTTGTCTGTGACTGCTTTTGTGCTGCAGTGGCAGAATTGAGTAGTTATGATAGAGATCCTGCAAAGCAGAAAATATTTACTATCTGACTTACTCCAGAAAAAGTTTGCTGACCCCTGCATTCGAGCATTATTTAGAAAAGTAAAAGATTGGCAGTAACCAATATGTCCATCAGTAGGGGAATTATTGGCTAAATCCTTGATAAAACTGGATGTAGCCGTTTACAATGATGATTATAGGGACTGTTTAACCAACAGATATTTAATGGGCATTCACCGTGTGTTAGGTACTTTTCTAGATATTAGGAAATCAGTAAAAACAAAAGACTTGCCCTCATAGAGCTTAAATTTTAGTAGTGGAGATAGAGAAGAAACAAGTAAAATAACGTGTAAAGGGTAAGTGCTAAGAAGGAAGAAGAAAAGCAGGGAAGAGGGATATGAAATATTTCAGGGTAAGGTCTTGACATTTTAGATTAGGGTTACCAAGGAATATTTCACAGAGAAAGTGACTTTTGAGTAAGGACTTAAGTAAGAGGGCTTGACATGCAGGTATCTGGGGGAAGAGCATTTGAGGCAAAGGGAATGGCAAGCACAAAGGGTCAGTTGGAAATGTGCCCTGATATGTTCTAGGAACAAGAATTTCAAGGGCTGGGTGGTTGCGGTGGCTAACTCCTTTAATCCCAGCACTTTGGCAGGCCAAGGCAGGAGGATCGCTTAAGCCCATGAGTTCGAGACCAACTGGGAAACAAGACCCCTTCTCTACAAAAAATTAAAAAAATTAGCCAAATGTGGTGTTGCATACCTGTAGTCCCAGCTACTAGGGAGGCTGAGGCTGCAATGAGCTGTGTTCATACCACTGCACTCCAGCTTGGGCAACAAAGCGAGACCCTGTCTCAAAGAAAAAAAAAAATCAAGGGCTACACTAGAGGGAAGGAGGGGAGAGCTTCAAGGGAAGAGAGTTGCAAGAGTTTGGACAGGTAATTGCTGGTGGTGGTGGGTAGGGCAGATCATGTAGAACCTTCTGGCAAAATGAAAAATCCCTATTAAAAATTGTTCAAGTAGGAAATAAAAAGAATTTTTCTTCTCCCATTTTCCCTCCCTCCCTGATCATGACTATCATGCAAAGCTATGCATAAGGAAAAGATTGGAAGAAAATACCCTAAAATGCTAACAGTGTTAATGTGCTGGGGTTATAAATTATACGTATATTTGCCATACTTTCTATAATTTGGTTATATTTTATAATAAAAAGCATAATTAAAGACGAAGTATTTTGCATATTTCTGTCTTTTAATACCTTAGAAATCAAGTACTTAGGTCTTTCTCAAGTTGATTGTAACCTGACTTTATTGATGGTGGGCAACAGTGTCTTAAATCATCTAAGGAGTTGTTGGCTCTTTAATTATGTATTTTTTTTTTTTTTTTTTTTTTTTTGAGACGGAGTCTCGCTCTGCCGCCCAGGCTGGAGTGCAGTGGCCGGATCTCTGCTCACTGCAAGCTCCGCCTCCCGGGTTCACGCCATTCTCCTGCCTCAGCCTTCCGAGCAGCTGGGACTACAGGCGCCCGCCACCGCGCCCGGCTAGTTTTTTGTATTTTTTAGTAGAGACGGGGTTTCACCATGTTAGCCAGGATGGTCTCGATCTCCTGACCTCGTGATCCGCCCGTCTCGGCCTCCCAAAGTGCTGGGATTACAGGCTTGAGCCACCGCGCCCGGCCTTAATTATGTATTAATCTTTCAGGGTTTGAACCAGAAGGAACTGTAGAGATTATCTTTTTTTTTTTTTTTTTTTTTTGAGACAGAGTCTCATTCTGTCACCCAGGCTGGAGTGCAGTGGTGCGATCTTGGCTCACTGTAACCTCCACCTCCTGGGCTCAAGCAGTTCTCATGCCTGAGCCTCCCGAGTAGCTGGAATTACAGGTGCATGCCACTACCCCCAGCTAATTTTTGTATTTGGAGTAGAGACGGGATTTCGCCATGTTGGCAAGGCGGGTCTCATGAGAACTCCGGACCTCAGGTGATCTGCTGGCCTCAGCCTCCCAAAGTGCTGGAATTACAGGCGTGAGCCACCATGCCCTGCCTTTTATCTATTAAAAATAGATTATCTATTTTTAATCCCCTTATTTTACAGATGGGGAAATGATCTGGAGAAATGAAGGAACTCTAGCTTCTAGTTCCTTTTCATTGTATGTTTCATCGCCATTTAATCAGGTTATCCAGCACTGGAGTGATTTTTGTGATTCATGATTTACCTAATCTTATCTTTATGATAAGATTATGACAAGAAAATCTTTGAAAATGATGAAATCTGAGTCTGTTTTGTGCAAATCTTCTCAGCGCCAAAACCACTATAGCAAATATGATGCCAATAATGAAATATTATATATATATGTACGTATGTATATGTATATATGTGTAGATGTCTATATATTTTTTAATTATACAAATTTATGGGGTACATGTAAAATTTTGTTATATGTGTATAATACGTAGTGATCAAGTCAGGGTATTTAGCATGTCTGTTGCTGGAGTACAATACATTTTTGTTGAAGATCGTCACCCTACTCTGCCATCTAACATTGAATTTATTCCTTCTTATTCTATGTGTACCTTTTAAACCAGTTCTCTTCAACCTCCCCTTGGTCCCCTCACTCATCTTTCGCAGTCTCTGTTATCTGTCTTTCCATTCTCCACCTCCATGTGGTCAAATTTTTTAGCTTCCATGTGTGAGAATATGTGATACTTCTTTTTTGTGCCTGGCTTATTTCACTTAAGATAATGACTTCCAGTTTCATCCATGTTGCTGAAAATGACATGATTTTATTCTTCCAATAATGAGTTCTTTAGGCTAGCACCCTGGTTAAGACCAGACTTTGGACTCAGACTGCCCGGTTTTGAATCCTGTTTCTCGTCCTTATTAGTACATAACTTCTCAGTGTTTTAGTTTCTGCATATATAAAATGAGTATAATACTAAGTATATAGCCTATAGGGTTGTCATGAGGATTAGATGAATTCGTGTGGGTACAGTGCCAGGCACATTGGTTATATTATTACTGAGGCTTAAATATCTACAAGAGAGTATATTTGAACACTAGATAGCAGAGAAAATTAAGCTTAACAAATCCTTGAATTGTATGGTGTAAAGTTTATATATGTCTCTATTTTGACTTTGCAGGCAATGTAGTAATGTATTAAGAACATTTTAAAGCTAATTTTAATTAGTATAGTGGTTTCAAATTGTATGTTGTTGTAGCACTTCACAGATGGTTATCAAATTTTGTTGAAAAGGATATTTACTTTCATTTCATTTGGAGAAATCCTGTGATTTAGGTAAACGGCCTGAGTGGTTAGGTGATGAAAGGCAAAGCATGGGGTCCAGGCAAAAGCATGGGGTCCAGGCAGCTGTAGGAAAGATTGCTTGTTTACTGGAGCAGGCAAGAACTTTGCTTTGTGAGTATATAGGTCAGGGCAATAAAAAGTTCGATTTAAACTGACAAACAGCAGTGAAGGGGGATCAAATAGAGAACAGAGAGTGAGCATGTACCCCTTTCCTTTGAAATGTGTCGCCAAATTCTAGCATTTGAGTGTCCCTTAATATCAAAGAGACAGAAGACCACTGAACTCATATAATGAATATAATTAAGAATGAACAAATTATTTGTTTCTATAATTTTTGAACTGTAGGGTAAAGCTTTTGGTAAAATCTGAAGTATGGAGAAAAATGAAATTTAACTTAGAGTACTGTGACAGTTTGTAAAAACAAATGTTAGAGGCCAGGTGCGGTGGCTCAGGCATATAATCCAAGCACTTTGGGAGGCCGAAGTGGGCGGATCACGAGGTCAGGAGATAGAGACCATCTTGGCTAACAGGGTGAAACCCCATCTCTACTAAAAATACAAAAAATTAGTCGGGCGTAGTGGCAGGCGCCTGTAATCCCACCTGTAATCCTGTTCGGGAGGCTGAGGTGGGAGAATGGCATGAACCCGGGACGCGGAGCTTGCAGTGAGCGGAGATCACGCCACTGCATTCCAGCCTCCGTGACAGAGCAAGACTCCGTCTCAAAACAAAACAAAGCAAAAAAACAAATGTTAGAATGTTTTTTCTTCATGATAATTAAGGATAATTTTATATGTGTAGTGTGTCCCTGATGTGTTACGTGTTTATACATGTTTGTGACTATTTGGGTACTTGGGGGTTGCACAAGTTTCTATTACTTTTTTTACTGGAAAAAATAGGGAATCTTTTTGCAGTGCTGATACTATTTTCTTAAGTATTAAAATTTCAGAGGTCTTTATGTGCTCAAACTGCTGCCTTTGTTTTTTTTTTTGGTAAACACAGCTGGATACATGCAGATATAGTCTGCAGTGTTTCTGCCACACTAGCTTTATTAGAAAGTTTTTGCCTTTTTTTGCCGAGTCATGGGTTGTAATTTAGGGTTTCTGTGGGCATATTAATTCTGAATAGAACCTGAGATTATGCTTAACTAGAAGTGTGTTAGGTTTGGTAGTGAGTTCATAACGGGACCCAGATACTTACATACTCCGTGGTCATTGCTATTGTAGCAATTGTGGTATTTAATTGAACTTGGAATATTTCTAGGCCATTACATTAGACCTCTGAGAAAAATTTTCTAAGTGCAATTCAAAATTTATGATTTAGTTAATAGTTAAGCTAAGGACTTTTAGAAGTATTTGTGGGTAGAGGGAAGGAGGCCATACATTACAGAGACCCAGATGAAGCATGAAATTGTGACACTGAATTTGTCTTTCAATCCCAACTCTCTGCCGATGCGCTAGGCTCTGGTCCAAGGAGTGGCATATGACTCTCAAATAGCCCCTGTATCCTTTGCCAGTCACTTTTTTCAGGGCTTAGGTTGATATGTCGTATGCATATAAGAGAATGTGTAGGAAAGATGTGTGAAATTGACTGAGTATTTTAGGTTTAGGTTTGTTTTTTTTCTTTTTTTAGGAGACAAGTTCTCTCTCTCATCCAGGGTGGAGTGCAGTGGTGCGATCACTGCTCACTGTAACCTCGAACTCCTGGGCTCAAGTTACTCTTTTGCCTTAGTCTCCTGAGTAGCTAGCATTATGGGCATGTGCCACTACGCCTGGTTAATTTTTTATTTTTTATAGAGATAGGGCCTCACAATGTTGCACAGGCTGGTTTTGAATTCCTGACCTCAAGTGATCCTCCTGTCTTGGACTCCCAAAGTGCTGGGATTATAGGCTTGAGCCACTGTGCCTGGCCAGTTTGGTTCTTTTGAATGGGAATTTTTGTTTTGCGTGATATCAATCAAACATCTATACCTATAAGATCAAAGTATAACTCTAAGATACTGTATCTGTTTTTCTTTCTTTCTTTTTTTAAGAGATGAGGTCTCATTGTATTTCCTAGGCTGGTCTTGACTTCCTGGGCTCAAGCAGTCCTCCTGCCTCAGCCTCCTGAACTGCTGAGATTATAAGCGAGATTCTATCTTTTAGCTTTATGTGGTAATTCTAAATATTTTTGTGGGTTTTTGACCCCTTTGAGAATTGGATAAAATCTTTGGACTCCTTTCTTATTCAATACATATCTATATATATAGCCTATAATTTTGTGTACATTTTAGGAGATATGTGAACTCTCTTGATGCATTAGGCAAACAGTCTCTGTTTTGTGTATTTACATTTTAGCATATGACTTTCTTTTAAGAGTAGAAACCTTACAGGCTTGAAAAGGATTAGGAGTCTGAGCTTCTGAGCTTCCAGGGAAAATTTACTTTTTTGAGAAAGGAGAGATTAACGTGCTATTTTTCCATCAGAAATCCATTTAACTTGCTTTTTTGGACAAATATACTACTAGTATGCATCTAGTTAAATCATTCTTCTGTACTGTAGGTTATGAAAAAATAGTGTCTTACTAGTGTATTCACAAAGGCAGTCTAGCAAGGAAAAATTAAAAAGCTTAAATTCTCGTTCTCATTTCTAAGGGAATAAAGAGGGAGAATTCATTATGTCAAGCATTACAAATAAGCATGTATTAAAGCGGCTACATACGATGATGGCACATTGTTGGAACACCCTAAGAAAGATAATTTGCATGGAAGATGATTATTCAATAGGGCTTTAATTTACAAGAAACATTCCACCATTTAATTGAGCCCTTTTACACACACTGCTTCGCTTCAATAGATTGCATTTGCTCCCTGCATATATATACAATGCCAGAAGCATGGTTAAAATCAGATTCAGCCTAGCTAAAAGGTGAAACAACAGCTGAAAGTCATGTTGTAAAAATATACATTATTAAACATCTGAGGATTATTTTTGAAATCGGTTTTCTGTTGCCTGGTTTGTACCATAAAGCTGATTGTCTAATTTTTTAAGTAAGATTTTTATAAGACTATTTGGCCCTGCTGGCCGCTAGTTAAACTATGTGGTTCAATTTAAAATTTTTTCACTTTTATAGGCCATTCACTGATATAGTACTTTTGCAAAATGAGCAAACATAGCCTGCATTTATAGTCATTTCAGAAAGAAAATTATTTGATAAAGAAGATACTAAAACATTTCAAGAAATAGCTGACTTGTGATTAAAATGCCTCGAAAGATAACATATGGTAAAAAATTTTAAAAAGAGCAATGTAGATACATTTATTTTATTTATTTATCTATTTTGGTCAGTGTTAGCAGAATAGTGTATGGAGAAAGCTTATCACAGAGAATTTCTATCCTTGAGACATTTAAAATAAGCGTCCTTGTAAGAAGCCAAGCCAGGCCCATTCTTTTTTTTTTTTGAGACGGAGTCTTGCTGCGTCACCTAGGCTGGAGTGTGCAATGGCACGATCTTGGCTCACTGCAACCTCCACTTCCCAGGTTCAAGCAATTCTCCTGCCTCAGCCTCCCAAGTAGCTGGGATTACAGGTGCGTGCCACCATGCCCGGCTAATTTTTGTATTTTTAATAGAGGTGGGATTTCACCATGTTGGCCAGGCTGGTTTTGAACTCCTGACCTCAGGTGATCCACTCTCCTCGGCCTCCCGCCAGGCCCATTCTTGATGGGGAAACACTGAAGATGTCCAAATGAGGAAACACTGAAGGCCTGCAGGTGAAGTCAGGAGCAAGATGAGGACATTTATTTTCACCATTGTTTGGGAGGTGCGAGTCAGTGTAATAAGTAAAGTAAGGCAAAAAGGATTATGGATGTTGAAAAGGAAGCCATACATTTATCACCATTTCCAGGAATAGTGATTCAGTAGAGGAGAAGAACATTCCTGAGAATAAGTTGAAAGTTTGAAGTGGAAGAAAGAGAGGTTGAAACATTTTCTGTTGGGTGCCCTCTGTTTTTGGTGAATGGAGGCTTTTCCTGAAAGTGGAGGGGATGAGAGTGAAATTGGGCAACTAAGAAGATTGGGAAGAAAAGATATGGAGAAGCCGCTGTGATGAAAAAATATGTGGAGTAGCTCCAAGAGCTCAACAGAGAGTGAATTAACATGAAGACACTGGGAGTCGGTCAACAGAGGTGGTTTGTGTGAGTCAGGGTGGCATCTGGATTCTCTGAGCATAAGCGGTTCATTACCTGTGTAGGCAGCTTAATAACCATCTGAGTGCTTAAGGAAGTGGTTCAGCCCCTTCCACACAAATTTGCTCCTAAGATCTTTGACTGCACAAGACCCTGGAGTTGGAGACCTTGTAAGATCAGTTGTAAGTAAGGTAAGGGAGAAAGGAAGGATGAAACTGTTTGGGAGGAGAAGCTGGTGTGGTATTTTTATAGTGGGCAGATCTGTCAGTGGGATGTCTCTGATTGTGTGCAAAAAGGCCTGGATGGTAATTCCTACTTCCTAGGGTTGTTGTGAAGATTAACTGAATCAAATGTCACAGTGAGCACGAACTGTTTCCCCATAGCGCCCTGCATACAGTCAACTCTCAGTAGATACCTGCCTTAAAAGCAAAAGCAAAAATCTCTGCGAGCCCAATTCTCTGAGATATTTAAGCCGTCTTGATTCCCACACATCCTTTAAGTCTTCATCGTGTTTAAAATTTCTCTGTACACTGATCCTGGCACCAGTGCTTTCAGATCTGCCTTTGCATCTTAAGAAATCTCTGCTTGAGCCTGCCATTCCTTGTCCCTGTTTCCCTCTTTCACGGGTTTCTCAGATAAATGGGTTACATATACTGTCTCTTCTCTTATCATTAAATCGCTTTAATTCCAAAGAATTCGGCTGTTTATACCTCTCTTCTACCCAAATTCTCCACGTAGGTAAACATAGATAATGGACACATAAACAACAAAGTATACTGTCAGGTGATAATAAGTACCATGGAGAAAAGCACTTCAGTGTAAGGGGCATAGGGAGTGCCAGGCATGTGTAGGGGAGGTTTGCTAATTTTTGTACAGTAGTCTTGGTGGGCCTTTCTAATAAGGAGACACTTATGCAGATCTAAAGGTTGTGAAGAAGCAAATCATGTAACTATCTGGGGAGAAGAGCATTCCAGGCAGCCAGTGTAAAGTCCCTGAAGTGGGGACAATGTTGATGCGTTTGCAAAAAAGCAAGGAAGATTTTTACAGATAGAACAGAGTGATCAAGCAGGGGATGGTGTCAAGAGAGGTAGGCAGGTAGATGTGGCATTGAGAGCATGTGGAAATTATCTGCTGCTTGCTTCTGTTTTCTCAGTAAGAGGGAGGATGGGGCAAAAGGAATTGGAGATTTGAAGAGATGTTCAGTTAGGAAAGTGGGAGAGTAAATATGGATTTGAACAAAGTGTGATCCTTGGACCAACAGCACCAGTATCGTCTGAGAATGTGTTAGAAATGCACATTCTTGGGATCCATCCCAGACATACATACTGCATCAGAAACTCTGGGGGTGAGGACGGACAGTCTGTATTTTAACAAGCTATTCTGATGTACAGAAAAGTTTGAGAGTCACTGGATTAGGGAGACGAGTATAATGCAGTAAGGATCCATTTGAGTTTAGTGGTCTTAAATTTGATGTGAAAGCAGTCAGTAAATTGTGCTGAAGCAAAAAAGGGTTGAGAGAATTGAGTGTGTACAAAGGATATTTTAAATGATATACCATAAAATCTAAGCTACATAAAGAAGTGAAGACAGGGCATCACAATTTGTGGAATATAGCTAAAGTAGTACTTTGGGGAAAATTACAGCAAATAAAGTCAATGACCTCAGGTTTTGTCTTATGAAATTAGAATACTAAACAAACAGTAAATGACACCAAAAAAAGTAGAAGAAATATCAGAGCATAAATCAGTGAAATGGAATAGAAAATAAACCAAAAACTGGTTCTTTGAGAAGCTTAATTTAAAATTTTTTAAAAATACAAATATCTAGCCAGACTAATCAAAAATTAGGAGACATGCAGATTACCAGTGAGAGAGGTAATATCAATATAAATTCTACAGATATTAAAAGGATAATAAGAGACTGTTACGGTCAACCTTATGCCAGTAAATTTGACAACTTATATAAAATGGATAAATTCAGTGAACAGCGCAAACCACCAGATCTCACTCAAGAAGAAATAGAAACCTGAGTAGTCCTGTATCTGTTATAGAAATTGAATTTGTAGTTGAAAACCTTCCCACAAAGGAAACTGCAGACACAGATGGCTTTGCTATGGAATTCTACCAGACATTTAAGGAAGAGATGGTATTAATTATATTCTAACTCTTCTAAGAAATTAAAGAGAAAAGAATACTTCCCTTGTGTTTCTATAGTACAGACACCATAACCAGGCAAGCATATTACAAGTAAAAGTATAGACCAATATTTCTCATGAACATAGCTATAAAAATACCTGACAAAATTTTAACAAATGATCCAGCAATTCATAAGAAGAAAAACACATCATGACCAAGTAAATGTATGGAATGCAAGCTTGATTTAACACTCAAAACTCAGGAAAGCAATTTATATTAAGAGGCTAAAAAAGAAAACCGTATGATCATTTGATTGCCGTAGATGAAAAATAATTTGACAAAATCAAACATCTATTCCTGATTAAAAAAAAAAAGAACTCTTAGCAAACTGTGGAATAAAAGAGATCTTTTCAACCTGATAAAGGCATGTATGAAAAACCTACAGCTAACTTCATGTTTAATAATTTAAGATTGAATGCTTTTCCCTAAGATCGAGAACATTCAACTTTGTGCTGGAGTTTATAGACAGTGAAATAAAGGAAGATAAAGGAAAATAATTCAGATTTAGGGAAGAAAATTCAGTCTAGAAAGGAAGAAGTACAACTGTCTGTATTCACTGACAACATGATTATCTATGTAGCAAATATTGTGGAATGTACAGAAGAAATACTAGAAATTCTAGAACTAATTAATCAATTTGGGAAGGTTGCAAGATGAAATTCAATACATAAAAGTTAATTGTTGTAGCACTTTGAGAGGCCAAGGCAGGAGGATCACTTGAGCCTAGGAGTTCGAGACAAGCTTGGGCAACACAGTGAGACCCCGTCTCTTAAAAAAAAAAGTCAGTTGTATTTCTATATATTAGTAACAAGCAATTGAACATTGACATTTGCAAATACCATTTGTAATAACATCAAAAACACTAACTAGAGATAAGGCTAATAAAAGACATGTAAGATCTGTGCACTAAAAACTGTAAAACATTGCTGATATAAATTTAAAAGGCTTAAATAAGTCAAGAGAGATACTGTTTTTATGGTTCAGAAGATGCAATATTGTTAAGATTGATAGTTTTACTCAACTTGATCTGTAGTTTCATTGCCATCTCAGTTAATATTTCAGCAAAGTTTTTAGTAGAAATTGACAAACTGATTCTAAAGCTCTTACAGAAATGCTAAGGATTTAGAGCAAAACACATTAAAAAGAGAATAAAGTTTTAGGACTTACATTTCCTGGCTTCATGACTTATTATAAAGGCACAGTAATCAAGTCAGTGTGCTACTGGTATAAGAATTGTTAAAGGGAAAACCTTAGACAAATTAAATTTAACAGAATTTAATTGATTAAAGAATGATTTACGAATTGGGCAGTCCCTCTGAACCAGAACAGGTTCACAGAGGCTCCAGTGCAGCCATGTGGTGGAAGAGTTGTGAACAGAAAAAGGAGAGTGATGTACAGAAAGCAGAAGTGTGATGTATGGAAACAGCTGATTGGTTACAGCTCCCTGTTTGCCTTACTTGAAAACAATTTGAAAAGTTGGCTGCCTTTGGCTAAAACTCAGTGATTGGCTAAAACTCAGTGATTGGTACAAGAGTGTGTTGCAGTCTGTTTACACATCGAGTTAGGTTATAGTTCTCTATGTAGGAAGAAACCTTTAGACTGAACTTCAAATGTGGAAGGAGGCAGCTTTAGGCTGAACTTAATTTAACAGAATAAATACATCAGTAGAACATCATAGAGAGTCCAGAAATAGACTCACAGACATATGTGGCCAGTTGATATTTGACAAAGGTGAAAAGGTACTCAGTGGAAAAAGGATAATCTTTTCAACAAATGGTGCTTGAAGAATTGTATATCTATATGCAAAAAGTGAACTTCATTTTATTTGTGAAAATTTTTTTCCAGTAAACCTTTTGCACTTCTAAAAAGTGAACTTCAGTCTATACCGTGTACCATATATAAAAGTTAAAACGGATCATAGGATTAATTTAAGACCTAATATTGTAAAATTTCTAGAATAAAACATTGGAGAAAATCTTTGTAACCTTGGATTATGCAATGATTTCTTAGAGATGACACCAGCAAAATTTCATAACAGGAAAATTTGATCAATTGGACTTCAGAAAATTTAAGAATTTCTGCTCTTTGGAAGACACTCTTAAGAGAATAGAAATACAAACCATTGGGAGAAAATATTTTGCCAATTATACAATGAAAGATTTGTATCTAGACTTTACACAAAACTCTTAAAACTCTGTACTAAAAAAACGAGGAACTCAGATAAAAAGGATGGGCAAAAGATTTTAACAGACCCAAGAAGATACACAGATGACAAGTAAGCACATGATAAGATGTTCGATGTCATTGAAATGCAAATCAAACCAGAGTGAATTACATCTCTATTAGAATGGCTAGAATTAAAAAGTCTGACCAGGTGTTGGCTAGGATATTAAGTAACTACAGTTTTTATACACTGCTGGTGGAAATGTAAAATGGTACAGCTACTTTGGCAAACAGTTTTCACCTTATAGAAAGTTAAAAACATACACTTCCCACCTGACCCTAAGTGCTTGCCCAACAGAAAGGAAAGCAGCTGGGAGCGGTGCCACATGCAAGCTGTCCCAGCTACTTGGGAGGCTGAGCCAGGAGGATCACCTGAGCCCGGAGTCTAAGGCTGCAGTGAGAGACCTTGACTCTTAAAAAAATGAAAAGGTTTGAAGGACTAAGTTGGAGGCTAATTTAAAAAAGAAAAAGGAAAGCATGTATATGTATGAAGACTTATATAAGTACATGAATATTCATAACAGCCTTATTTGTAAAGCTGGAAACAATCCAAATATCTATTAGCAAGTGAATGGATATTAGCAAGTGAATGGATAAAATAATTGTGGCATATACGTACGAGAGCATATCTCTCAACAATAAAAAGAATGAACTATTGATACACCCAACAATATAGATTAATCTCAAAATATGTCAGGTGAAAGAAGCCAGGTCAAAAAAACAGATACCATATGATTCTATTTATTTGAAATTCTAGAAAATGCAAACTAATTTGTAGAGATGGAAAACAGATGAGTGTTTGCCTTGGGAGCAAGTGTGAGATGGGAAGGGTGGAAGGGAGGAATTAGAGGCTATAAAGGAAACATTTCGGAGTGATGTGTATGTTCATTTTTTCTGATCATGGTGATGGTTTCGTGGCTATTACATGTCAAAACTTGTCAAATTGTACATTTAAAATATGTGTAATTCATTGTATTTCAGTTATATTCCAATAAAGGCATTTTTAAAAAAGTAAAATCGGAAAGAACAGTATGACAAAAGGTAGCCAAGTTTGGACGTAAAACAGTTAACTAAGCAGATGCTGGTAGAAACCAAATAAACATTTGGGGAGCTAAAATAAAAAAAAAAACTAACATTATTGACTGGTTTTTGGAACCAAATTCATTCTTTGCTATTTTTAGTTCATGTTTTTTTAGAGACAGGGTCTCAACTCTGTTGCTCAGGCTGGAGTGCAGTGGCACAATCATAGCTCAGTGCAGCCTCAAACTCCCGGGCTCAAGCAATTTTCCTGCCTCAGCCTCCCAAGTAGCTGGGACTGTAGGCATGCACCACCATGCCTGGCTAATTTATTTTTATTTTTTTTTCAAGAGACAAGGTTTCACTATGTTACCCAGGTTGGTCTTGAACTCCTGAGCTCAAGCAGTCCTCCCACCCTTGGCCTTCCAAAGTGTTAGGATTACAGACATGAGCCATCATGCCCAGACTAGCTCATGATTTCTCTGTGGACTGCTCTATGAAACATGTGTTTTTTACTAATATATGCTATTATCATACTTACATGAGCTTGAAGACAAATTGGGTGTTTCTTTATCATGTCTGAGCTTATGCTCATAGCTTCCCAAACTATTTTAGGGTCTGATTGGAAGTTTTATGATGTAGCTTTTACATGATGGTTATCACCAGGATATCATATGCACCAAGTATTTAAATATAATTTTACAGTAACAAAAGCTTTATCGAAGACATAGATGACTTTTAGGCTTTTAGGAATTCATTGTTTTGAATTATCCTTGTGTCTTTTTTGAACATTAATTTACCTAGGTTTGCCTTCCTTAGTGCTTGGTACGTAGGTGCTCAGTGATTACTGAACTAATAATTACAGTGTAAGAGAGGCAAAATAGGCATGCTGATTAGGAAAACAAATCCCAAATCCTTCAGTTCTTTCAGGCTTTTCCAGCAGATACATATGATTGCTGCAAATCATAACAGTGAGAAATGCTGATGTACCTTTTGGAGTTAAAAGACATTTCTGTACCAACTTGTTTCTGATAAAACAATCAGTAACTATATGGTATTAATTGGACCCCAGTAGATTATGTTCATGTAATTGTTGTATTATTATAGCATTTAATTAGTATTTCAGTAAGTGCTGATATAAATACATCAGCTTGTCTCTTGTTCCTAATTATACAATATTGCAGGAAGTGGACTAGTATAATAGAAAAGAGGGGGTCAGTCCCCTTGGTGATATGTCATCTTAATTAAGATCAAGGAGTTCTTAAGTTTTGTATGTATGGGAAAGTAGCAAACTGAAAGCAGTTCTTTGTCATTTTACACTGTACTTGATGGATTAAATTGGTTAGTAGTAAGGAGATGGCAAATTAATTTGCTTTTGCATTTCCAAAACACTTAAGATGGAAAATGGAAAAGATGGAGGTAGATGAACATGCTATGTGCATATTACTGCTAACGAAATCTAATTCAGTCTTTAGCACTGGCTTTGAGTAGAAGTACTACCTTCAGTTGTAGATAAGAGAATGAATGTAGTGTAGTCTCAAATAACTAGAGGCCGAATGAAATTGATATATTGCATTAGTTCTGCATTATTTATTGTGTCTGATAAAGCAACAGCATATGCTCGATGCTTTTACCATCATCTACATGATACTCTGTATTACTCCAAGTGAGTGGCTATATTGGTCCTAGGTTAACTTTTACAGTAAGAGCTGTGGTATTCTGTATAAATTAATATCCCCAAACTTAAACTATAGATAGGAGAATGGCAGAAGAAGCAGAAGCACTGATTGAAAAGAAAATGAAGAAACAGAGAAATGAACAGGGTGTTGAAACTGAGAAATCAGTGAATTTTTCACAGTAATTATACACTGTAAGTGATTCTAAAAGAGGAAATCCAGACCATCAAGAAAATACGGAATACAAATAAATGTTAATTTTTAGTTCCCAATAAGAACAAAGTCAAAATATAAAGAATAAAAATGGAAGCTAGAAATACTGATGTCCTGAGTTTTCCTTCTAGGAATCCTTTTTAGACCATCTGTGGTTTGGATCAAGACAGCATATGTTGGTCCTTTTCAACATATGAAACATATCCCTAGCACCTGGCATGCAGCACTTGGAAGTTAGGAGGTGCTAAATAAATGATTTCTTTAAACCCTTTTTTTCTTCATGATGTAATCTGTGCCATCTTCTTCTTTGTTTTGTTTTCTATTTCTTTAATTTCTCCTTTACCTTATAAGCCTTTTCTTGTTTCTTTTATCATGTTTTAAACTTGTTGGGTTTAGTATTTAAACAATTTATTTTTCAATTAGAAAAAAATTTCTAATAAAGGCATGTAAGACAATCCATCTTCCTGGGTTCTTTGCTTTGCCTGTTTTCCTTAGGTTTTAATGTCTCAGTTTCTTGTATTTCTAAATAGCCTATACTGTTTTTTTCTTTCTTTCTTTCTTTTTTTTTTTTAAAGAGATAGGTCTTGCTCTGTTGCCCAGGCTGGGGTGCAGTGGTGTGATCATAGCTCACTGTAACTGCAGACTCTTTGGGCTTAAGTGATCTTCCCACTTCAGCCTCTTAAGGAGTAGCTGGCACCACAAGTGTGTGCCACCATGCCCGGCTAAGTTTTTAAATTTTTTGTAGAGACAGGGTCCCACTGTGTTGCCCAGGTTGGTCTCAAACTCCTGGATTCAGGTGACCCTCCCACATTGGCCTCCCAAAGAGCTAGAATTACAGGGATGAGCTACCATGCCAGGCCCTCTAAATTGTCTATATTATTTAGAATAATATTTTTTAAAAGATTTTCTCTTAGATTATCATGTTAATTTTTAGTTTTATTGCATTTCAGTCATAAATATGGCCTATATGATTTTTGCATTTTGGAATTTTGAGATTTTCTTTGTGGCATATTGCATGATAACTTTTGAGAAATGTTCTGCAGGCACTGGAAAAGAACATGTATTCTGTATTTGAACAAATATATACCCAGGTTTAATTGTTACTCTGATTTTTATATCTGTCTTGAATTTTTCTTCTAATTTAGTTTTTTTAAAAAATCAATAGGATAAATTCTCTGTTATCCCCATTGTTAAAGTCTATTAGACTGATTACTGTATGCCCTTTAGTGAAATGTCTTTATTTTTCTCCACACACTTGAATAATCATTGCTGGGCATAGAATTCTGGCTTTAAAGAATTTTTTTTTTTTTTTTTTTTTTGAGACTGAGTTTCCCTCTTGTTGACCAGACTGCAGTGCGATGGTGCGATCTCGACTCACTGCAACCTCTGCCTCCCGGGTTCAAGCGATTCTCCTGCCTCAGCCTCCTGAGTAGCAGGGATTACAGGCATGCGCCACCACGCCTGGCTAATTTTCTATTTTTAGTAGAGATGAGGTTTCTCCTTGTTGGTCAGGCTAGTCTCGAACTCCCGACCTCAGGTGATCCGCCCGCCTTGGCTTCCCAAAAGTGCTGGGATTATAGGCGTGAGCCACCGTGCCTGGCCACTTACAGAACTCTTTCCTAAGAAACTGTAGACCACCTTTGCTGTCCTCTAGTATTTCATGTTTCAGATAAGGGATCTGATTCTTTTTTAGTGCTTTATCCCTAATACTCCAGCAGTAGTCACCCAGGTCTCACCTTGTCCTGTTTAATATCTCTCCCACCTCTAAGTAGCTCTGGGCGTGCTTTCCTTTCACCTGAGTCACATTTTATATTTGTCCAGTCACTGTGCTATGTAGATCTATCTGGTGTATACGCCTAGCCTGGGCCTTTGTTGGGGCCATGATTCTGTCCTCCTTGGTTTCATTCCAAGGATATGATTGGCTTGATACATGCGATCATTCTCGTGGCTTGCTTTGATCTTGGGTCCTGACCCTCATTGACCCAGTTGGGACCAGTTATCTTACTTTCACTTACCATATCTACTTATTTATGGCTCCATCCTTGGTTATAGTCAAAAAGCTCAGCTGGTTTACCCAGCCCTGAGACTAAAGCTGGGCAAGATGAATGTTCTAAAGTCCTAGCTGAGAAGGTGTCAGCTCAGTCCCCAGTGGGTCCTTGGAACAGCCCAGGATACCAGAGCAGGTGCTCATTCCCACTGTGTGGACCCTAACACCCGACATCTACCTCTTGGTTACAGCAGGTGAAGTAGAAATTTTAATCCACATGGCCCAGATTGCTTTTAGAATGGATGGTGGGAGTACGCTCAAGTTAACAGGTGTGGGTAGCTTAAATTAGCAAGATACAGGGCTATGCGATGACGACTGGGCAATGTCATTTCTACCCACAGCACAGCCAGGTACCATCATAGCTCTCATCCTCACAGCCACCCCTCACAAATGAATTTCTTTTTTGCACTTATGATTCCTTATTTGAGATGTGGCATTACATCCAAATGCTAGGGATTGAGGGTGGTTCTGTTAGGATGCTGAGATTTTTCAGTTACCTGGAAATTGGTTGTGTTCATTTTAAAGTACTAACCAGCCAACCTGGGCAACGTGGTGAAACCCTGTCTCTACAAAAAAATACAAAAATTAGCCGGGTGTGGTGACGTATACCTGTAGTCCTAGCTACTTGTGGGGCTGAGGTGGGAGGATTGCTTGAACCTGGGAGGTCGAGGCTGCAGTGAACCGAGATCGTGCCACTGCACTCCAGCCTGAGTGACAAAGTGTCTTAATAAATAAATAAACAAAGCACCAACCAGTAGGTATGTGATTTTAGATTTGTCCTGGGTTAAATGAAATTTAAACCATTTATCAGATCTGGTCTCTGGCCTAGAATTTCCTCGCCTTGTTTTATGCTTTTGAAAGTCCTGGGGAGAATAATCCTGAATTGGATTCAGATTGTTTGCTTTTACTCCTTGACTTCATGGGTGGATAGACACTGTTTCGATGGGGAGTTATGTTCTCAGAAGTTACCACATGTATCAAATATGTCCCAAGTAGAGAATATACATAATATGCAAACCCCAGAAATGGTTTAAGACAGGACTCAAGTAAGATTTCATAACCGAGGGAACACTGAGGTTTGCAGGTGATGAAGCACAACTGCAGATTGCGTTGCAGAGATTTGTTATTCTTACTCTGGGGCCATAGTTCCCAAGTCCCCTGACTCTCCCTACTTAATTCTCTCCACCTCCACATATACAAAAGGCTTCAGTGGCTATTCTAGCCAACTGATGTACCCCTTCTAGTCGAGTTTCTAAAGAATGGTGTGTGTGTGTATGTGTTTGTGTGTGTGTGCACGTGCCCCTCATCCTATCTTATTTCCTGTTGATTTCAACTATGTTTTAAAATGTTAACCATTTCCCATCCATATCTCCACATACCCAGAAGCCAACAAAATGCCACCAGTAGCACAGACGTTAAGAGTTCTGAGGGATTAATACAGTTCTGAAAGAGATGTGTGTGTGTGTGTGAGATTTGAGAAGGGGTTCTAGTTATGGTGCTATTGAAACAAAATGTGGATGGATCCAAGGCCCAACCAAGGACATGTGAAAACTGAGAAAACCAAAGCATGGGCTTTAGAACTGGACTATAGGAATTGACTCTCTTTTGCATATTGAACAGCCATTTACAAATTCATGGCTTTGGCGTGCTCCACACTTGAAGGGGGTCTAGTTTAGTGACCAGTTTCAGTTTATGGTATACCTTGGAAAATATGGAGCGACTGTGACTGAGAAAGCGGCCTTAAAACATTGTAGTAAAATACATATGACATAACATTTACTATCCTAACCATTTTAAAGTATACAGTTCAGTGGCATTAAGTTCATTCACATTGTCGTACTACCATAACCATCAGCCATATACAGAAAGCTGCTTTCTTTTATGATGCTCTAGAAAAGTGAGAACTCTTCTTTCCTAACTAGTGCAGTGTTATTCAGAGATCTTTCTGCAGTGATGGGAATGTTCTCCTTCTGCACCGTCCAGTGTAGTAGCCACTAGCCATCTGGCTTCTACAGGAACTGTTTGGAATGTGGAATTTGGAATGTGGCTTCTTAAGGAACTGAAATTTTAATTATATTTAATTTTAATTATTTTAAATTTAAATAGCCACTGTAGAAGAGGATTAGCAAGTCTTTAATGACCCTAGTGCAGCCCTGGAATCCTAGGGTTGCTGGTTCGCAGCGCCCTGATGCTTCCAAAGGAGTCAAGGCTTATCGCTATGGTAAACTAGGGTTGCATTTTCTCACAGAAATGATAATATAATTCTGGTTGGCTATGTTATCTGGGAATATTCTATACTTCTGCTCAGCAGAATAGGCTCAGTGAGATTTTTTTGAGTGGCCTGAGAACCTAATATCATTCTATATAGAACATTGTCTTTATGATGAGGTTTCATTTGTATCTAAGCCAGTTGATTTACCATCTTTGGACCTCCATCTCCTTGAATAGACTTGCTATGTGTTTCATTTCCCCAGAATTCCCTCCACAGGAGATGACAACACATTGTATTTAAGGCTTAGTACATGTTGACTCTTTAATTGTTGTGTCAGAGATGGTTGCATCAATGAAAGTTTAGGTAGGTGTTCTATGTAGGGATTAATGAGAGAATGTTTTTACTCTGCTGACTCTGAGGTGACATTGAACACATTTCATCTTCTCTTTTGCTGTGATTTATCAGTAGTCACCCTTACCCATCCTCTCAGGACCATAAACACTAGAAATACATTCTCTCCTGAAATCTATAGCACTTGACCTGCCTGTAAGCATACAAATCTTGGGAAAATGAGCATATCCTGCGGTTTTCATTTATTCATAATGGTATGTTCCCAGTAATGGGGAAGTAGACTGATTCTGGGGACCACCAGTGGTCTGTTCATTGCTTGAATAATTTTGCTATTCCTAATGATGCCATTACTCCTGCTTATCCATGTTTATTGCTGCAATTATTCATATATAAAAGTAATTTTGTCTAGTACCTATTATATGAAGGGAAATTTATTACATATTTCTTTTTTATGTAATTTTCCAGCATAGAATTTCATAATTTTACTTTCTCTGAATGAGAAAAGCCACATTGTGTCCTTGATTATTGTTACTGTTTTGCATACTTATTATATTGCATAACCAAAATATGAACAGACCCTCAATTTACTGAATCTGGGTGAGCATAAAAGAGGAGGAATAGGACAAAGGGATTCAGGGGCTTTTAGGGTTCTTGGAAGTGAAAGAAGTTGGAAAGCTTCATTTATGTTCTTTATTCTTTTTTTTTTTTTTTTTTAAGAGATGGGGTCTCACTTTCTTGGCCAGGCTAGTCTCAAAATCCTGGGCTCAAGTGATCCTCCCATCTCAGCCTCCCAAAGTGCTGAGATTACAAGCATGAACCACCACACCCAGCCTTTATGTTCTTTATTCTGATATATCTCCATTGATGAATTCTCCCATTCCAGTCATTGACTGTCAGTGGTCTTAGTGTCTGTCTTAGTCTGTTTGTGCTGCTGTAACAGAATACCTTGAGACTGTGTAATACTCTTTTTTTCTTGAGACAGATTCTCCCTCTGTTGCCCAGACTGGAGTGCAGTGGCACTATTTTGGCTCACTGCAATCTCCACCTCCTGGGTTCAAGCAGTTCCCATGCCTCAGCCTCTTAAGTAGCTGGGATTACAGGGGCACACCACCACGCCCAGCTAACTTTTGTATTTTTAGTAGAGACGGGGTTTTGGCCAGGCTGGTCTTGAACTCCTGGCCTCAAGTGATCCACCTGCCTCAACCTCCCAAAATGCTGGGATTACGGGTGTGAACTACCTCACCCAGCCGAGACTGGGTAATTTATAATGAACAGAAATTTGTTGGCTCACAGTTCTGGAGGCTGGGAAGTCAGTATCAAGATGCTAGCATCTGGCGAGGACCTTCTTGCTGGGTTATCATATGTCAGAAGGCAAGATGGTACGAGAGAGCAAGATGGGGAGAAACGTGATTTTTAAATAACAGCACCAATCCCACACGTGAAGGTGGAGCCCGCATGGCCTAATCAGCTCTTAAAGGTCCCAGCTGTTAACACTGTTATAATAGCAATTAAATTTCAGAGTGAGTTTTGGAGGGGACAGACATTCAAACCATAGCAGTATCTTTATTTATCTAAGTTGTTTTTATAGGGTTTTAAGAAAGAAATCCTCTTTGGACAGCTCCGGGGGGTACTGAACAAGTTGAAGTTACTGCTTCTACAGCCTGGGAGGTGTTTATGATGCAGCTATTCGGGCACTAATGTTGATTATACCAACTTATCATCTTAACTTTCGAGTAGATAATATTGTTTGGGCATTAAGACGAATTTGTTCTTTTATACTGACTGCTCTCTTTGTCAGGAATTTTCTTCGTCTTTAGAGATAGGGTGACTGTCACACAATTATTCAGTGTTTGCAGTGACTTTATAAAATATAGTTACCACAAATAACAAGAATCAACTGTGCATGTAGACTATCTTGGTACAAAGAAAGAAATATACACAGAAGGGGTACTGTGGTGGAGAGTAATTGGTAGTGGTAGGAGAGAGACCTTTTCTTTAGGTTGGTCCTTTTGAAAGGATTTTATTTGAGATCCATGAACAAACAGGACAAAGAGCATTTTTGTAGGCATAAGGAATGGCTATAAAACAGGAAGGAGCTTGATATTTTTAAGGAACTGAAAGAAAAGCAATGTGACTGGAGGAGAGTAACACAGGATGAAGTTGAAGAAGAAAGCAGGAATGTGATTATATTGTCTTTTGGGGACCACACTAAGGAGTGTAGCCTTGGAATATGTAATGGGAAGCCACTGGATGGTTTTAAACTGGGAATGGGATGATTATGTTTCAAAACATAATATTCTCTGTTCTGGGGGGAATTGTTTGAAGAGGGCAAGCGGTAAAATGGAAAAATGAGTCAAGAGGCTGGGCGTGATAGCTCGCTCACGCCTGTAATCCCAGCACTTTGGGAGACTGAGGCAGGTGGATCTCTTGAGCCCAGGGATTCAAGACCAGCCTGAACAACGTGGTAAAACCCTGTCTCTACAAAAAATGCAAAACTTAGCCAGGCATGGTGGTGCGTGCCTGTGGTCCCAGCTGCTGGGGAGGCTGAGGTGGAAGGATCACTTGAACCTGGGAGGTGGAGGTTTCATTGAGTGGAGATTGCGCCACTGTCCTCTAGCCTGGGTGACCGAGTGAGACCCTTTCTCAAAAAAAAAAAAAAAAAAAGAAAATGAGTTAAGAGGCATGGCCATTCAATACTCAGTAGTTGCCAAATCTGCCAATATTACCTTCTGAATAGTTGTCAGCTCTGTCTCCTCCTCACTGTTGTATTAATAATTCACCATCTTTGCGTGGTTTGTTCTCACAACCTCATGCTTGAAGCCTAATCCCTGTCCCCATGTCTCCAGAAAGATGTGATCGATCAAAGTCACCCATCTTACCATAGCTACATCACTGCCCCTCTAAAAACCCTCCAAGTTGATGGTCTGGTACCTCTTTGCCTTTCAAGCACCAGCTGTCACTATGCTTTGCCCTGCACTTAGGGTCCCACATGACAGAATGTTTCCGCATCCCCCTCCTCATCAGTCATTTGGGGCCTGTTTGCCTTTCTTTGCCCAGCAATCCTTTGCCACGTACCACCCCGTGCAGGGTTAAGTATTCCTGACATGCTCTCATGATAGTCAAAGCCGGTACCTCATACTTACCCATTTTGTATCATTGTCATCTGTGTATCAGCCAGCTCTCACCTTCCTTCCTCACAATTGGAGTGTTTATTTCATATGCATGTATTTATTTATTTATTTGGAGACAGAGTCTTGCTCTGTTGCCCAGGCTGAAGTACAGTGGCATGAACTTGGCTCACTGCAACCTCCACCTCCTGGGTTCAAGCGATTCTCCTGCCTTAGCCTCCCAAGTAGCTGGGATTACAGGCACCTGTCACCACGCCCGGCTAATTTTTGTATTTTTCATAGAGACGGGGTTTCACTGTGTTTGCCAGGCTGGTCTCGAAGTCCTGACTTCAGGTGATCCGCCTGCCTTGGCCTCCTAAGGTGCTGGGATGACAGGTGTGAGCTACCGCACCTGGCCTGTTTTTTTGTTTTTGAGTCCCCAGCATTCAGCATAGTTTCTGGATTATGGTAAAGATATAATCAATATTTGTTGAATGGGTTGTTTTGTGAATGTTTGCTAATTATTGACCAGTATTAGGTGAGACTTTTCCTTAAGAACTTTTTTTTTTTTTTTTTGGTACACAGAATTATACAAATAAAGGAATAATGCAGAATTATAGAAATAAAACCAGTTTTACAAAGCATATATGCACATTTATTCTTTCCAAAAATATTTATTTAATTGCCAGGAGATGGTCTAACAATGAAGTGTAGGGGAGCGAACAAAACAGTTCCCTGCCTTCTTGTAATTTAGATGTGTCTATGTTTGTATTACCTACCTATGTCTATATGTCCATTTTAATCTAATACATATGTAATACATATTGTATATAGGCTTTAATTTCTTTCCTTTTTTTTTTTTTTGAGACAGAGTCTGTCTCTGTCGCCCAGGCTGGAGTGCAGTGGCCGGATCTCAGCTCACTACAAGCTCCACCTCCTGGGTTTACGCCATTCTCCTGCCTCAGCCTCCCGAGTAGCTGGGACTACAGGCACCTGCCACGTCGCCCAGCTAGTTTTTTTGTATTTTTTTTTAGTAGAGACGGGGTTTCAACGTGTTAGCCAGGATGGTCTCGAACTCCTTACCTCGTGATCCGCCCATCTCGGCCTCCCAAAGTGCTGGGATTACAGGCTTGAGCCACCGCGCCCGGCCATAGGCTTTAATTTCTAGAATAGTTTTAAAGTTACAGAAAAGTTGCAAAAATAGTTCAGAGAGTTCCCATATGGCCTACACTGAGTTTCTCCTATTATTAACATCTTACATTTATGTGGTACATCTGTTATAATTAATGAACTGATATTGACACATTATTATAACTGAAGTCCATACTTTATTTGGATTTCCTTAGTTTTTACTTAGCGTCCTATTTGTGTCCAGGACCCCATCGATAACACCATAGTACATTTAGTCATCATGCCACCTTAGGATCCTCTGAGCTGTGGCAGTTTTTCAGACTTTCTTTGTTTTTGATGACCTTGACAAGTTTAAGGCATACTGGTAAGGTATTCTAGAGAATGTAAGGCATCCCTCAATTTGGGTTTGTATATTTTTCTCATGAGTTAACTGGGGATTATGTGTTCTTAGGATTAAGGCCACAGAGGTAAAATACCATTCTTACCACATCATATCGATGCTACATGCTATCAACATGAATTATCACTGTTGATGCCTTGAACCCTTGGCTGAGGTAGTATTTGTCAGGCTTAAAAGTACTTTTTTGCCTACCTAATTCACTTTTTGGGAGGAAGTCACTGTGTGCAGCTCACACTGAAGGGACCAGACGTTAGGCTCCACTTTCTTGTGGAGGCAGTATTGACATAAATTATTTGGCATTCTTCTGTAGAGTTGTCTGTTCTCTCCCATTTATTTATTTATATCAATATGAATTCCTATTTATTTTATACTTTGGATTAGAACTCATACTACTTTATTTTGTTGCTTAAATTGCTCTAGCTTTAGCTGTTGGGAGCACTTTGAACTGACTCCTTTGTCCCTTTGGTGTGCTCGTATCAGTTCATTTTCTGAACATTTTCTTATTTTCTGGTACTATTAGGGGCTCAAGTATCTATTTTTGAAAATATAAATAATTTTGCCTCTGATTTTATACAGAATTTGAAAATACTTTGATGTGCTTATATGAGTTTGGACTGTTGAACAGATTACATTTTTTCATTATTGGATTGGTTTTATTTTTTGTGGTGATTTATATAGCTACTTCTCATAGGTGAAAATATGTATGGTTATGGATTTTCTCTGAATGAATATTGTATTTATGACCACAGTTTTATACTTTCAATTTTTTTAAATATAACTTTCACTTCGCAAATCATATTAGAGAATTTTTACATTTCTCTGGCTTTCAGAGACATTTATGGTTGCCAGTAGCTGAACGGATATCATTATGCTGGAAGTGTTTCAGTGATTATATATGCTGAGTGGTAAGATTGCTTAGTCTAAAAAAAGGACTCCACAATATTTGGCTTTTGGTTGTAATTACCAGTCATGCTTGCCAGAAATTAAGTTTAGCTTTTAGAAGCCTAGAATTCTTAATATGTTTGTCTCTAACTAACTATTTCAGAGACTGTTATGAAACTGTCAGTAATTCCATTATATATTTTATGTTCAGCTTATTCTGAGTTACAGCTGATGAAATGACATATAGCCTGTGATTGCGCAACAACATAGAAAATGCTTAAGATAACAAGATGGAAATAGTAATATTTAGTCTAATTACAATTTTGTTTAAAAGGAAATGCTGGGCGCGGTGGCTCATGCCTGTAATCCCAGCACTTTGGGAGGCCAAGGCAGGCAGATCACCTGAGCTTGGGAGTTCGAGACCAGCCTGACCAACGTGGAGAAACCCTGTCTCTACTAAAAACACAAAGTTAGCCAGGCAAGGTGGCACATGCCTGTAATGCCAGCTACTGGGGAGGCTGAGGCAGGAGAATAGCTTGAACCTGGGAGGCAGAGGTTTGTGGTGAGCTGAGATCATGCCATTGCACTCCAGCCTGGGCAACAAGAGCGAAACTCCATCTCAAAAAAATAATTAAAAGGGGACTAACCGTGATCCTAATAAAGACGATTAAAGACTAGCGGGAAAATTACCACAGTGTTAACAGAGAATATCTGTTAGGTCATATGATAGTGCTTTTCTGCTATTTTCCAATTAAAAATAAAAATAAATTGGCTTGTGTTACTTGTTTAATGAGGAAAATGGAGACTTTTTAAAATTTAGAAAAAGAAGCTAAATTGTTTATTCCATTTTAGATACTGAAGGTTAAAAGGTCTTTTGAAGACATAGTCCATAATTCAGGTTGTTTTTCTCCACTGATGAACTAGTGAACTGGTTCCCATTTTGATAATTACAACCCTTTAAAGTTTACAGAATTGTTCATGTATCTTATTTCGTATTTTAAAAAGTCTGTATCAGATGGATTTTCACTTTATCCACACAAATGGATCAAAGTCCAAATGTTAACACTCTTGTTGATGTATTGAAACCATGACTTCATTAATGTCTAATCAACTGGAGCAGAGTGGGAGACCAAGGACCCTAGCTCTTGGAGCAAAGCTTGTGCACTGGAACTGCTGCTGCCGTGGCTGGGGTTGCTATCAGACCTCATTTTGAGGGACGGCTTCACATTCCTCTCATAGGAGACTGATGACCTCAATAGATACCTTGGGGAGCCTGTTTGGATTAAAAATACCTAACATTGTCTAACTGTTTCTAATTTTTTTTAGCTTCTGGTGGTGAGGAGGAGGTGAATTGAGTTCGTGATTCAGGCTTGGAAGTTGCAGAGTAGCTTTTGTAGGCTGATGTCCTCTGAATGGGTTATATATGGAAGATTATAGTTTATAAAAGATATATTCCAGTCTTCAAATAATTTGCAAGAGTAGCACAGTGAAAGGGAGGTGCATTTTAAATCTTTTAGCAAATCTTTTATATTTTAAGTAAAATAAACGATACTTTTCAATTTAACATTTAGAGATACCTTCAAAGGGGCTTCTTTTTGTCCTTAGACTAGAGGAAAACTCTTTTTTTCTATTATGGCCCTTATCCCTAGGGTAGTGGCCAATGCCCTACTTCTTTCCTTTCTATCACTAGGAAATATCATTGCATGCAAGAGAATAGGGACTGGAGTGATCCTTTCCATGACTGTTTCCTGGAGGGAGTCGGTTTTAATAAAAGGTTCTGATGTGTGTATAAAACAGTAGTGGGATTACCACAGCACTGGTAGTCCAGCTCTGGAGTTAGGATTGCAACATCAAAAACCGGGCCAGCATTCAAGTCGTCTCATTTCATGGTGTTAGTGGGATTAGTTGCTCCAGTCTGCTAGCATACCACTGTGTGTGGTATAAGTTAGTGTACCTTCCAGCAGACTGCCCATGAATTCTTCATAATGGGATTTAGCAGTACACTAAGATGATAATCAAGAACCGTACGCAACTGTAATGCTTCTTTTCTTAATAATCACCCTCAAATAGCCCTTGAAAATCAGTGCAACAAAACTTGGCCATCTGTTCACAAAACTTTCAAAATCAAAAAATAATAATCTACCATATAATAAAACACTTTAATATGAATTTTAAATGTATATTTTGGTTTTTTTTTTCAGATGCCTGATTATAAAATATTCAGGTAGTACAGCAAAAATGAAAGCTCTTCAATAATCTTACCTTTCTCCCCGCCAAATTTAAGTATACCCTTCCAGATTTACAAAATATGTGTGTATCTATGTATAACCTGCATTTTCACTCAATAGTATGTCGTACTATAGTTTCCACTTTCCACCATTTTAAGCAATGTGTCAATTAGTATTCTTATATGTATGTAAAGTTTCTAATTTTTTAAGGAATGTATTAATCCATTCTCCTGCTGCTGTGAAGGAATACCAGGAACTGGGTAGTTTATAAAGAAGAGGTTTGGCCAGGCGCAGTGGCTCACTCCTGTAATCCCAGCACTTTGGGAGGCCAAGGCGGGCGTATCACGAGGTCAGGAGATCAAGACCATCCTGGCTAATACGGTGAAACCCGGTCTCTACTAAAAATGGCCCCCCCCAAAAAAAAAAAATTCTGGGCATGGTGGTGAGCACCTGTAGTCCCACCTACTCAGGAGACTGAGGCAGGAGAATGGCGTGAACCCAGGAGGCGGAGCTTGCAGTGAACTGAGATCTCGCCACTGCATTCCAGCCTGGGCGAAAGAGCGAGACTCCGTCTCAAAAAAAAAAAAAAAAAAAAAAAAAAAGGTTTAATTGACTCACAGTTTCCCATTGCTGGGGAGACCTCAGGAAACTTACAATCATGGCGGAAGGCACCTTTTCACAGGGTAGCAGGAGATAGAATGAGTGCAGGCAGGGGAAATGTCAGACACTTGTAAAACCATCAGATCTTGTGAGACTCATTCACTATCATGCCAACAGCATGGGGGAAACAGCCCATGTAATCCAGTTACCTCTTCCTGGTCCTGCCCTTGACTCGTGGATCCGGATTGTGGGGGATTATGGGGATTACAATTCAAGCTGAGATTTTGGGTGGAGACACAGCCAAACCATATCAAGGAATGACTTCCTGAAAGAATTGCTGGATCAATGAGTATACATACTATAAAATATGTGCAGGAGAGACAGCAGAACATAGCTGCTAAGTACAGAGCCTTGGAGCCATTGGCTTGGGTTTGAAGCCTGGCTTCACCATTTCCTAGCTCTGTAACCTTAGGCAAGTTACTTAACCTCTTTGTGCCTTAGTTTCCTCATCTATAAAGTGGGGAATAGCAGCAGTACCTGTGTCATGACATAGAGCTTGGACTTGTGCCTAGCTCATAGTAAGAGATTATTATACATGTCTCCAGATTACTGTTCAGAAAGCTGCATATCCGTGGATATATCTTGTCACCAAAGGGGCCTAGCGTGTAACAGCGGCATGTTAGAATGAAAATACCAACAGTGGATGAGATGGCCTTCCACTCCTCATTTTTGCCCTCAGCACTGATTATTATTCCACTTTTTAGTATCATTCTAGTCAGCCAAAAACTGATGTCAGGGTATATTAATTTGCATTTTTAATTAGTAAGATTGTGTATTTTTTTTTTTTTTTGAGACGGAGTCTTGCTCTGTTGCCCGGGCTGGAGTGCAGTGGCCGGATCTCAGCTCACTGCAAGCTCCGCCTCCCGGGTTTACGCCATTCTCCTGCCTCAGCCTCCTGAGTAGCTGGGACTACAGGCGCCTGCCACCTCGCCCGGCTAGTTTTTTGTATTTTTTAGTAGAGACGGGGTTTCACCGTGTTAGCGAGGATGGTCTCGATCTCCTGACCTCGTGATCCGCCCATCTCGGCCTCCCAAAGTGCTGGGATTACAGGCTTGAGCCACCGCGCCCGGCCGATTGTGTATTTTTAAATACATTTTGTGAGCATTCGTTGACTTTTTTTTCCTACTGTGAAATACTAGTTTGTATCTTTTGCCAATATTTATATTGGGATATTCATCTTTTTCTTTTTCTTTCTTTTTTTTTTTTTTTTTTGAGACGGAGTTTCGTTCTTATTGCCCAGGCTGGAGTGCAGTGGCACAATGTTGGCTCACTGCAACCTCCACCTCCTGGGTTCAAGTGATTCTCCTGCCTCAGCCTCTCAAGTAACTGGAATTACAGGTGTCCACCACTATGCCCAGGTAATTTTTTGAATTTTTAGTAGAGATGGGGTTTCTCCATGTTGGCCAGGCTGGTCTTGAATTCCTGACCTCAGGTGATCTGCCTGCCTCAGCCTCCCAAAGTGCTGGGATTACAGGCGTGAGCTACTGCACCCAGCCAACCTTTTTCTTATTGATTTATGAAAACTCTTTATATTTTAAGGAGACAACCTCTTGAAGGATTACTCAAATATTTTCCCGGGGTTGTTTATTTTGTTTATGTCTTTTGATTTTGTTATATGTTAATTTTTAATTGGCAAGTAAAAATTGTATATATTTATGGTGTACAACATGATGTTTTGATATACGTATCCATTGTAGAAAGGATAAATGAAATTAAGTAACATCTCTATTATACACTTATTTTTTGTGATTGGAACGCTTAAAATCTCACAGCAGTTTTCAAATATACGATATAAACTATAGTGACAATATTGTACAATAGAGCTCTTGAACTTATTCCTCCTGTCTAACTGAAATTTTATATCCTTTGACCACCATTTTTCCAGTCATCCCACTGCACAGCCTCTGGTAACCACTATTCCACTTTCTGCTTCTATGAGTTCAACTCTTTTAGATTCCACATATAAGTGAGACCATGTGGTATTTGTCTTTTTGTGCCTGTCTTATTTTAACTAGCATGATGTTTATAAGATTCATCCATGTTGTCACAAGTGATAGGATTTCTTTTTTTTTAAGGCTTAATAGCAGTCCATTGTATAAATATACCATGTTTTCTTTATTCATTCATCTCTTGATGGACACTTAGGCTGCCTCTATGTCTTGGCTGTTGTGGATAATGTTGCAGTGAACATGGGGGTGCAGTATCTCTGACATACTGATTTCATTTCCTTTGGATATATGCCCAGAAGTAGAATTACTGGATCATATGGGAGTTCTATTTTTAATATTTTTTCATACTCTTTTCCATAATGGCTAAACCAATTTACATTTTCACTAACAGTGTACAAGGGTTCTCTCTCTCTCTCTTTTTTTTTTCCCACAACCTAAACAACACTTGCTGTCTTTCATCCTTTTTGATGTAGCTTTTTTAAACAGGTGTAAGGTAATATCTCATAGTGGTTTTAATTTGCACTTTCCTGATGATTAGTGATGTTGAACACTTTTTTTCATCTACCTGTTGGCCATTTGTGACTTGGTTGTGATTTTTACTGTTGAGAAATTGTCAACATTGTTTTAGTCAGTTCTGATTTTTTCTTCATGGCTCTGGTGGATTGTGTCATATTGTCATACGTAAGAGGAGAAGAATTTATGAACGTGATGAACATAATGGAATGTGGCTCCCTTCCTTCCATTCTCATCTCCACTCCGTTAATTGACCACTGGTTTCAATGAGTGGCTAATGTAACTGAAGCCCCTGGCTCTCTACTGGAAGTGAAATGAAAGAAACTGGCACTGGGCTTTCTTTCCCATGAACATTTTAGAGACCAAGCCACAGAGCAAAGACCAGGAAATTGTGGATCTTTGGATAAGCTTAGTCTCAATATTTTTTTTTATTTTTAGAAACAGTGCAAGACCCTTTCTCAAATAAATAAATAAAACTTATATGGGTAAACAAAAGACCAAGAACAGTGAAGGCAATCTTGAAGAAGAACAAAGTTAGAGGAGTTAGGATTTAGCCTGTAGCAGGTGCGGCAGACTTTTTCAGTAAAAGACTAGATATCAGATATTTTAGACTTTGCAGGCGACATGGCTTGCAGACTGTAATTTGCTAACCCCTGCTCTATAGGGTGTCCAAGTTTCTTTTTAATTTGTATAATTAAAAAGGGATGTGCAAGGATGGGTAAATAGACCAACAGAACAGAAAGTCCAGAAACAGACCCACACATCTGTGGTCTTACCAATAAATGGTGCAAGTCAATTAGATATTCATATGGGAAAAAAGTAAATGGATACCGCCTGGGTGTAGTGGTACAAGTCTATAGTCCCAGCTACTTGGGAGGCTGAGGTGAGGATTGCTTGAGCCTAAGAGTTTGAGGCTGTAGTAAGCTGTGATTGAGCCATTGCACTCTAGCCTGGGCAACAGAGCAAGACCCTGTCATCTCCTGAAACAAAACAGAACAAAAAACCCAATCTTGTATCATACACTAAAATAAATTCCAAGTAAAATTTTAGATCCAAATGTTGAAGATAAATAACAATAATAAAGATTTAAGAAGCTAACATGCCTATCTTGGGAGTAGTAACAAATATCTCAAATAGGAACAAGAAGCAGTCATCATCAAGGAAAAGTTTATAAATTGGACTTCTTTAATACTGGTAAAAAGAGTGAAAAGCAAGTTATCAGTAAAAAGAGTGAAAAGCAAGAAGACACAGAGTGGGACAAGGTATTTCTTTTCTTTTCTTTTTTTTGAGACAGAGTCTCCCTTTGTCACCCAGGCTGGAATGCAGTGGTGCAATCTTGGCTCCCTGGAGCCTCCGCCTCCCAAGTTCAAGTGATTCTCCCGCCTCAACTTCCCGAGTAGCTGGGACTACAGGCACGAGCCACCACACCTGACTGATTTTTTTTATATGTTTCATAGAGGCGGAGTTTCATCATGTTGGCCGAGCTGGTCTCAAACTCCTGAGCTCACATAATTCATCTGCCTCGACCTCCCAAAGTGTTGAGAGTACAGGCATGAGCCACTGCACTGGGCCAGGACAAGATATTTCAACACATATAACTAATAAAGGGTTCATACCTAGAATCTTTAAGGAGCTTCTATAAATCAGTAAGACTAAGATAGACAACCAAGTAGAAAGTATGCCCTCAAAAAGATATCTAATTAACTAATATGATGCTTAACATCATTAATCATCAGGAAAATGGAAATTAAAACCTCAGTAGGATGCTATTACTGTACACCTGCCAGAATGGCTAAAATTCAAAAGACTGATGATGATGCAGGTTGACAAGGATATTGAGCAACAGGAGTGCTCTTACATGCTGGTGGAAATAGGAATTAGTGTAACCACTTAGGAAAATTCTTTGGCAGTATTTCAGTTATCTATCGCTATATCGAGGCCACTCTCAAAGTTGGGGAAATAATTGGCATCCTGTTTTCAGATAATATTTAGAGCAGGGAAAGTGAAACTATTATTTGAATGGAGACATTTAGGGAAATTTTCACATTAACAAAAGAAAAAAAGTTGGAAAGAATGGCAGTTTGACTAACTCAACACAAATAGAGGGAAGAAGAGGAAACATTATATAATAATAAAAGGAAGGGGAAGGAATAAGATCATTGTATCAATTATTAGACTAAATGTGAGCAGACTGAATTTTGCTATTAAAAAGGGTATGTCAGGTTGCACGGGTGGCTTATGCTTGTAATCCCAGCTCTATGGGAGGCCAAGGCAGGAGGGTATCTTGAGCCCAGGAGTTTGAGACTAGCCCAGGCAACATGGGGAAACCCCAACTCTACAAAAAAAAAAAAAAAAAATAGACCAGGAGTGGTAGCATGCATGGTCCCAGCTACTCTGGAGGCTGAGGTGGGAGGATTGCTTAAGTCCAGGAGGTCGAGGCTGCAGTGAGCCTTGGTCGTGCCACTGTACTCCAGCTTGGGTGACAAAGCAAGACCCTGTCTCAAAAAAAGAAAAAAAAAAAGTGTCAGACTGAACTAAATAAACCTCTGGAGAATAATGTTTACAAGCAATTCTCAAAGCAAAATGAGTAGGTGAAAATAAAGCAGAAATGAAAGAGCAGGAAAATAGCAAAAAACAAAAGCAAATTTCCTCAAAGCAGAACAGCATTAGACAAAGTGGATTTCAGGTTAGAAGTACTAACTGACATAAAGACAGATATTATATACTGATAAGGGGCACAGTTTATGATCATGTATGAACCAAATGGCATCAAGTGTCATATCAGGCAAAAACATAAAGCAAAAGCTATTAGTAATATAAGGTAAACTTGGTAAAAGTTCAACTATGTGAGGCATTTCAGTGTATCCTTATGATATTGAATCTAGAGGAACTGAATAATCAATAATGGTAACAGTACTATATTAATATATTGTCTGAGATTTATTGGGTGCTTACTATGTGCCAGGCACTCTTCTAAGTGTTTTACAGTATTAAATCTTTGATTCTCATAAAAAACATATGATACTAAACAAAAAGACATTTTTCCAGTGAAGATATACAGATGGTCAATAAGCACCTAAAAATATGTTCAGCAGCATCAGTCATTAGGGAAATGCAAATCAAAACCTCAATGAAGTACCACTTCACACCCACCGGGGTGGCTGTAATAAAAAGATGGACAATAACAAGTGTTGACGAGGATGTAGAGAAATTGGAACCCTCATACATTGCTAGTATAAGTTTAACATTATGCAACTGCTTTGGAAAACAGTCTAGCATTTCCTGAAAATGTTAAACATAGAGTTACCATATGATACAGCAGTTCAACTCCTAGAGTATTGGAAACATTTGTCCACATAAAAACTTGTATGTGAATTCTCATAGTAGCATTATTGATAACAGTCAAAAGGTAGAAACAACCCAGATGTCCATCAGCTGATGAAGGGATTAAGGGATTAATGAAATATGGTTTCTCCACACAATGGAATATTACTTGGACATAAAAAGGATATATGCCACCATATGGGTTAACCTTGAAGACATTATGCTAAGTGGAAGAATCAAGTCATAAAGGACTACATATTCCATTTTCATGAAATGGGTAGCGTAGACCAATCTATAGAGACTCAATGTAGATGGGTGGTTATGATTTAGAGTGGGGTTGGAAGGTGGTAATTAGGTATAAATGCTAATGGTCAGGAGGTGTCTTTTTAGGGTTATGAAGATGTTCTAAGAATTGGTTGTAATTCTAAATTCAGATTTGCACAGCCTGTGAATTTATAAAAAACCATTGAATTGGACTTAAAAATATGTATATATATATTTTTTGCGGGGGGAGGGTTGGGTGCGTGGAGTCTTCCTCTGTCACCCAGGCTGGAGTGCAATGGCACGATCTCAGCTCACTGTAACCTCTGCCTCCCGGGTTCAAGTGATTCTCCTGCCTCAACCTCCCCAGTAGCTGGGATTACAGGCATGCGCCACCATGCCTAGCTAATTTTTGTTTTTTTGGAGTGACGGGGTTTCACCATTTTGGCCAGGTTGGTCTTGAACTCCTGACTTCAAATGATTCACCCACCTCAGCTTCCCAAAGTACTAGGATTACAGGCCTGAGCCACCGTGCTGGGCCATAAATAGATATATTTATGATATGCGAAATATGTTTTAATGAAGTTGTTATTGAAAACAATGTACAATTATGTTAATTGACTTTAAAGGAGTTCTCCTAGATACATTTGAATAAGGAAAGCAATATGCATTATTTTGTAAAATAGTGACATTATACGAGCATGGAATAAATATGGAAGGATATATAATGGGTTGCCAATTTGGGTTATCCAGATAGAAGGGTGCTGGTGTGGGGAAAGAGGGATTCGAAGGGAAGGAGATAGCAATGAAATTTAGGAAAAGAAAACAACTCGTGTTTAAATCGAAACCCATGATGTGTTATATCTCTAATTTACTTTCAAATGGTTCAGCAAGACAGCATGTATGCATGCATAATTACATATATACACAAATGTATACACACATATAGATGGATAGATAAAGATGGCCAGATGTAACAATTGTTGACTCTATGTGGGGGTTATATGGCCAGTTATTTTACTAGTCTGTCAAATTTTATCTGTGTTTGATAGTAATAAAAAGTTGGGGGTAAAAGCCCCACCAGAATGTTTTCTATGATCACATTATTGTAATATTTATAATATTTACATATTTAAAATGTTTAGTCACACTTAATAAGCAGAAAAATGCCTTAAACATTTCAAAATTATGAAATTATTTTTCTTTTTTTTTTTTTTTTTTTTTTTTTTTTTTTTTTTTTTTTTGAGACAGAGTCTTGCTCTGTCACCCAGGCTGGAGTGCAGTGGCCGGATCTCGGCTCACTGCAAGCTCCGCCTCCCGGGTTCACGCCATTCTCCTGCCTCAGCCTCCCGAGTAGCTGGGACTACAGGCACCCGCCACCTCGCCCGGCTAGTTTTTTGTAATTTTTAGTAGAGACGGGGTTTCACCGTGTTAGCCAGGATGGTCTCGATCTCCTGACCTCGTGATCCGCCCGTCTCGGCCTCCCAAAGTGCTGGGATTACAGGCTTGAGCCACCGCGCCCGGCCAAAATTATGAAATTATTTTTCTAGTCCTTTTGCTTTTGTTTAAGTTAGATTTCTAAGCTGTTTGGAATTTCTTTTTTTTTTTTTTTTTTTTTTGAGGTGGGGTGTCATTCTGTTACCTAGGCTGGAAGTGCAGTGGCACAATCATGGCTCACTGTAGCCTCGACTTCGTAGGCTTAGGTGATTCTCCCATCTCAGCCTCCTGAGTAGCTGGGGCTACAGGTCGCCACCACACCTGGATAATTTTTTTGTTGTTGTTAGTTGTGTTGCCTGGGCTGATCTTGAACTTCTGGGCTCAAGCGGTTGGCCCACCCCCGCCTCCCAACATACTGGGATTACAGGGGTGAGCCACTGAGCCTGGCCTGGAGTTTCATAATCTATGTTTATTAATTTTGATATGGTTTCTTTGTGATCCATTACTTTTTTTCTAGGTAAACTGTGGTATCATCTGGAGATAATGCTGGTTTTATGATTCCTTTCCAGTATTTTTTGCCTTATTGCATAGGCTACAACATCTGGAACAATTTTGAATGATGATGAGACTAAGCATCCTTATTAAATTTTTAATGACAGTCTCATTTCAGTTTCAAAGTTTTATGGTTTTTTGATAAATATTATTGATTGGGTTAAGGACATTTTCATCTAGCATTAAAATAGTTGAGTGAAAGGGTACCCAAATCAGAAAATTAAATGAAAAAAAAAAATGATGAAATGCAATCCTAAAATGTAGAGCAAAAATAATACCCAAAGGTAGAGGGTGATAAGCAGCTCACAGGACTGATGTTCGAAGGTCTTACATTCAGGCAAAAACCCTGTTAGTCCTAGATGTATACCAAATCAGTATGTTAGAATAAAACAATAAAGGCTCATGCCTGTAATCCCAGCACTTTGGGAGGCCGAGGTGGGCAGATCACCAGAAGTCAGGAGTTCAAGACCAGCCTGTCCAACAGGGTGAAAACCTCTCTACTGAAAATACAAGAAAAAATAGCTGGGTGTGGTGGTGGGTCCCTGTAATCCCAGCTACTCTGGAGGCTGAGGATTCAGTTGCTTGAACCTGGGAGGCAGAGGTTGCAGTGAACCGAGATCGCACCAATGCATTCCATCCTTGGCGACAGAGTGAGCCTCCATCTCAAAAAAAAAAGAAAAAAAAAAAGAATAAAACAACAAAAGCAGATGTTACAGAGCCTGTGAGATCTGAGAAGTACTGGGACATCACTGGCATATGCCCAAAAGAGTTTCACTGAATAAATCTTGGGGCTGATGTGTGTTGGAGATAAGAGCTCTTCTATAAGGAAGTTTGCCTATTTGCCAAAAATAAGCAAGTATATTTTTCTTAGCACTGCTGTAAGGAACGTTCATTTTGTTAAAGGTTAAAATTACTGGATGGGTTAGTTGCCTTGTAAGTATACTTTTGTAGAATGCATATGAGTGTACTCTTAATAAATCTGTTGATATTCATCATATCTTAAACTGAGTTCAATATTTCCCAGTATGGTCAAGAGTACAGACCATGCATATGAAAATATGCTGATGAAAATATGAATATGTTCTTAATGAATATATTGATCTTTATTAAATTTTAAACCAGGTTCAAAAATGTCCCAGTATGGTCAAGAACATAGCTCATGAATATGAATATAAACTTAGGAAAATGTTCATGAATATATTCATGTTCATTAATTTTAAACTGTATTAAAAAGTTTTCCCAATAGGGTAGAGAAGAATATATTCATGAATATATTCATAAAGAGGATATATTCATGAATATAATCATTATAAAGAATATATTCACATTTATTGAATATTTTCTTGAAGAATATATTCATATGAAGACTAAACTACTCTACAACTCTTTGCGTTTTGCAAATTAGTTTTTAAAATCCTGCTATGAAACAAGAGTGTAAATCATTCTAAAATTTCACTGAAATCTTCAAAAAGTGAGAAAGTATAAATTTGGTATCTTTGGTGAATTGATCTATTTATGAATTGACTGCTAGTGAATAGTTCTTGGCAAATTAATTTAGAGCCCTCTCTCTCTGCATGAGATGAACCATTATTTATTACAGCATCTGCCCTGGGAAAACCAAGACAAAAAGAGAGGGATATTGAAAACAGCTGGGCTGAGTGTTCAGAACAGACTGATTCATAACACTAAAGAAATAAAGGTTCTTGTTAGAAGGAAGGCCTGCAAGCCACTGCATGAGATTTAAGAAGCACAGTGCTCAGGCTGGTGAGACTGGTATGGCAGGCAGTATTTTGGGGCCGAAGAGTTTGGTGTGGTTACCATCTGCAAAATGATACAAGTTTAAGTTTACTCGTAATAGAGGGAAACTGGAAAATTACATGACTTACTTCAGGAGTTCCTCACTTCATTTTGTTTTGGTATTTCAGAAAAGAAATTCTGAGGCTTTAGACAGTTTGCTACCCACAGATCTCATAAATCAAGCATTCTTCATGACCTGGATCTGTCTTGAGCATATCAAAGCTCTGAGCAGCTTGAATAGTGCTCACCCAGAGGCCTTCTGACAGTAACAACCCAAATTTCTTAGCCTATTTGTTTTTGTTGTTGTTGTTGTTGTTTGTTTGTTTTAAAGCAGCAGTAAAACACTTTGTAAGTGCACATTTATTTGAAAAACCAAAAGTTCAAATATTAGTAAAATATTTGGACTTAACATTTTATGGGCACTCAGAAGTAACCATCAACTTCACATGTATCTCTGAGCAAAATATTAACCACTAATAGCCATTAGTAAATGGATGCTGAGTGGGTCAAATCTTGCTAACACCTTGGTTGTATGGTATTTTGTGTGGGATATTAGTTTTCTGAGGTTTGTACAAAGGAATTTGTAAAATGCTTAATTTTATCATTAACTTTACCATTGAGCTTTTGAGCTTCTTTTTTTTTTTTTTTTGAGAGCTCAACCTTCACCACCTGCGTTCAAGCGATTCTCCTGCCTCAGCCTTCCTGAGTAGCTGGGATTACAGGCATGCGCCACCATGCCCGGCTAATTTTGTGTTTTTAGTAGAGACGGGGTTTCTCCACGTTGGTCAGGCTGGTCTCGATGATCTGCCCGCCTTGGCCTCCCAAAGTTCTGAGCTTCTAAAAGTCAATATCCATGTCCTATTTATATTTGCTGTGCTGTTGCATCTAGCACAGTTTATTGTGTGTAGAAGATACCTAAAGTTTATTTTTAATGAATACATATATGAAATGTCTGTCATGGAACTATCTATTCTCCTTATATTTGTATTGCTATTTTGCCCATTAACTAAAGGATATGGATGGTAAGCTTTGTCTGTGTCTCTGTTGTCTTAATAAAGATGCCCTTTTTTCCTGTATATCCAACCTTTGTGCACTAAAATCCTCTTTCCCCACAGCTTTGCAGAATACTAGATTCATTGTTTAGCCCTTTTCTTATCCGTAGCCCTTTTTTACTATAAAGTAGAGGGAAAATGTTTAGTGATTTGAAAAGTTTCAAAATTTTTCTGTACTATTAGACTTGAAGCGAATGTCAGATCTGCGAGGGCCCTGCGAGACCACTATTCAGTCCTTTTGTTTTACTGATGAAAAACTCAGAGTTCTAGTTACTTTCTCACTATAACTCATGCCGTGCTATTTTGTAATTGCTTAGTTGTAGGCATTTCTAGCTAGACTTTAAATTCAGTTGGAGTAGGGACCACATCTATCTTATTTAATGCTGTATTTCTGACATAGCACAATGCTTAGAAGAGAATAGGTGTTCAGTTAATGGTTCAGTTATGAAGAAATAAATAAATGAGTCAAGAATGGTGAAGGGACTTGCTCAAAGTCATGTGACTATTTAGGGGAAGCCCACAGTTGCTGAATCCCAGTTAAGCACATTAAAAGTCAGAGCTTTGTAATCAACGCCACCATCCTGGAGAGAGTCAAGGTCAGTAGAAATGACTAATTTTTCTTAAGTGTGTTTGTTAAACTCTGCAGCTTATACATTTCCACATGCTGGCTTTCAGTATACAGGAGACTGCTCTATAGGAAAGCAGCTGACCAAGGAAATGTAGAGAATGTACTGCCATTATTTTTGCCTGGTGCCCTTTTCAAAAGAGACACTTGTGCTTTTGAAAGCGGTGAAATTTCATCCTAGGAAAAGAAATTTTCCCCAGCTGCAATCTAATTTTTAATCTTTTTTTTTTTAACTTTCCACACTATACCATCCTATTAATCATATTTTTAAATTTATTGTTTCTGAAATCCTGAGTGCCCCAGTGATCAAAAACTCTGCTTAGGATTCAGTTCATTAATGTGAGGGCTCAGACTCTTAAGGTACTTATAAAACCTCAAGGACTGTTGATACTGGACATTTGTGAATTCAAACAGAATCTTCCAGAATCATCATGACCTTTTCAGCTTCATCCTTAGTTTTTCCGGTCTACTGTTGACCTCCATTAATGATCCCAAATCTGCTTGTTTTGCAGAAAATAAGAAGTGTACATGGTCACAGAAACGGTTGTTACCTGATGATTTTTAAGATCTTGGAGTGTAAAACTGTGGATCATTGATGTCTTTTACTGTTAAGTTCCCCAGCAGTACCTAATATTCACCTTTTGACTGCATGGTAAATTGCTTTGCTTATCTAGGAACTTAGGTATTTGTAATGAAGTCAGAATTTAAACTATATGGAGGGAGAATGGGAAAAAGAATAAGACTGGAAAGGAAGAAGCTGTCAAGTCAGGGTTTGGCTTTTCTTGTTATTGCCATTCTATTAAAATATGTATTTTTTTTTTTTTTTACTTTTTTTGAACATATGAAATCATGTTTTACTTGACATTTATCACTTATTTAGCAGCAGAAAAATACATGTAAATGGAAATGCTGTCATCCCTTTGAAACGTGTCATTTTAACAGATAGGATTCGTGCTATTTGCCAGGAGGGAGTTTTTCTACTTACAGAGCATCAGGGAGATGAATTGGAAAGGCAGACTTCCGGTCTGGGTAGCACTTTCGTTGTTTTTTGTTTCTTTTTGGGTCCCATATTCATGAAAGATTTGTCTTAGCATTTTTAGATAAATATTTCATTAGTGATACATAGGTTTGGTTTTTTTGTTTTTTGTTTTTTTTTTTAAGTGAATTGCAAATAATAATGGCTGCCATTCTTGGATCTTGGCCTTTATTGATTGGGATGTTATTGATGTATGAAATACATAAACTTGTCAGATGCTTTGTGAGTCTCTCCTGATCTTAAATGAGGGCATTTTAGAGCACCTAGTAGTAGAGTGTCCTTGAGTGTGCCAAATTTATACTTACTTTGAAGCTGGCGGATATGTGTAATATTGATGACCCAGAAATGAGATAGGAGTTCTGCAGGACTGGTTTCATATGATACAGGTCATAAAGACCCCACTGAGAAAACAGGATGAGGTAAAGAATCTGGCCAAAACCAAGATGCCAATGAAAGTGACCTCTGGTTGTCCCCACTGCTCATTATATGCCAATTATAATACATTAGCATACTAGAGGAAGCTCCCACCAGCACTCTGACAGTTTACAGTCATCATGGCAATGTAGGGAAGCTACCATATATGGTTTGATATGGGGAGGAACCCTCAGTTCCAAGAATTCCCTGCCCCTTTCCTAGAAAACGTATGAATACTTCACCCCTTGTTTAGCATATGATTAAGGAAAACCATAAAAATAGCCATCAGGGCTGCTCTTCCTATACAACTGCCACTCATTTATTCTTTTGCCTTTTTTTGAGACAGAGTCTCACTCTGTTGCCCAGGCTGGAGTGCAGTGCTTTCTTAATAAACTTGAGTTCACTTGACTCTGTCTGCTGGCTCTTGAATTCCTTCCTGTGTGAAGCCATGAACCCATGTGGCCTCCCAAACTGAACTCCAGTTTTGAGGTTTTCCCTGTAGAAAGGAATATAGTCTGAATTGAGGAAATATGATTGTATATTATACGTTTCTGCTGTACTGAATTTTATGTTTCTCAGAGTTCCATGCCCTCTCTTACCTGGAATATTCTCACTCTCTCTGCCCTGTGTAATTTAATCATGGTTATCCTTCAAGTATGAGCTCGTCTTTTCTCTAGGAAGCACTCCTTGACTCATTGGGAACTAGGTTAAGGAACTAGCCTCTCTGTGCTTCTTGACACCCTGCGCTTTCCCATCAGAGTTGTAAACCAGAAATAAAAAAAGATACATATATTTTTTGAGACAGAGTCTCGCTCTGTTGCCCAAGCTGGGGTATAGTGACATGATCCGCAACCTATGCCTCCTGGGTTCAAGGGATTCTCCTGCCTCAGCCTCCCGAGTAGCTGGGACCACAGGCGCATGCCACCACTCCCTGGCTTGGCGCAGTAGCTCACTCCTGTAATCCCAGCATTTTGGGAGGCTGAGGCAGGTAGATCTGAGATCAGGAGTTCATGACCAGCCTGGTCAACATGGTAAAACCCCCCATCTCTACTAAAAATACCAAAAAATTAGCTGGGAGTGGGGTGTGTGCCTGTGGTCCCAGCTACTCTGGAGGCTGAGGCCCGAGAATCACTTGAACCCGAGAGGTTGCAGTGAGCTATGGTAGTGTAGCTGCACCCCAGCCTGGGTGACAGAGCTAGAGTCTGTCTCCAAAAAAAAAAAAAAAAAAAAAAAATTTAAGTCTCCCCAGCCGACTGAATGGACCCCTTTTCTGGGACAAGGGCATTCCAAAGTTAACCTGAAAAACTAGTTCAGGCCATGATGCGGGGTTGGGGAGTCAGACATACTTCATTATACCCTCCTCCCTTTGGAATTCAGACACAACTGGCCAGCATTAACATTAAAATAGAGACATTAAGACTGACAAAACAGACTCTTTGTGGCAGTAAGATACCAACATGACAGCAGGCTCGGGAAGAAATTGAAGTATTTTACCCCAAAATATATTTCTTTGACATGTTTTGAAATGACCCTGCAAAGCTGTCTCTTGTGGGGAAAAATCTACATTCTGTAGAAAATTCCTTCCCTTTCCAGATCTTTCCCTGGTCCAGGAGAGAATTAACTGAGGGTCTCTGGCACCTTTTTAAGTCTGATTAAGAAACATTTACAATCCATTCTCTCTGAAGCCTGTTACCTGGAGAATTTGTCTGTATTATAAAAACCTTGGGCTTCAGGATCTCTTATCTTAACCCAGATACTTCTTTCTGTTGATTCCCGGTCTGCAGATAATAGCTTAACCCTTTCAACCAATTGCCAGTCAGAAAATCTTTTTTTTTTTGGAGACAAGGTCTGACCGTTTCTCCCAGACTGGAGTGGCACCATCTTGGGTCACTGCGGCCTCAACCTCCTGGGCTCAAGCAATCCTCCCATCTCAGCCCCCCGAGTAGGTGGGACTACAGGCAAGTGCCACCACACCCAGCTAATTTTTTTGTAGAGATAAGTTTCACTATGTTGCCCAGACTGGTCTTGAACTCCTGAGCTCTGGCAGTCTGCCCACATTGGCCTCCCAAAGTGTTGGGATTACAGGTGTTAGCCACTGCACCCGACCATTCAGGAAATCTTTGAATCCACCTATGACCTGGAAGCCCCGTCTTTGCGGTGTCCTGCCTTTCTGGACCAAATCAATATACATATTACATGTATTGGTTGGTGTCTTATGCCTCCCTAAAATGTATGAAACCAAGCTGTAGCCTGACCACCTTGGGTACATGTTCTTAGGATCTCCTGAGGCTTGTCATGTGCCATGGTGACTCATTTGGCTCGGAATAAATCTCTCCAAGTATTTTCCATAGTTTGACCCTTTGTGTCAACAAAGTCCTAATCAGGCTGTATTGTTATTACTTGTTTTGTTTAGATTTTGAGCTACTAGATTGTAAGCTCTGTGAGGACAAGGAATGTTACTTTAGGATAACATTGATTCTTTGGTGCCTTGGCATAGTATTTGCTACATAGTAGTCTTAATAATGTTTTTGGAATAAATGAATGATTTCAGCGTCTTGTTTTTCCAAATATTTCCTGTCTTTGCTATGGGCTGAATGTAGTCATATTTAGAGAGAAGGTCCTTAAAAAGGTAATTATGTTAAAATGAGGTCTTTAGGCTGGCCCCTGATCAATATGACCGGTGTCCTTATAAGAAGTGGAAATTTGGGGCCGGGCACGGTGGCTCACACGTGTAATCCCAGCACTTTGGGAGGCCGAGACGGGCAGATCACGAGGTCAGGAAGTCGAGACCATCCTGGCTACCATGGTGAAACCCTGTCTCTACTAAAAGTATAAAAATTTAGCCAGGCGTGGTGGCAGGCTCCTGTAGTCCCAACTTCTCCAGAGGCTGAGGCAGGAGAATGGCATAACCCGGGAGACGGAGCTTGCTGTGAGCCGAGATCACACCACTGCATTCCAGCCTGGGCGACAGAGTGAGACTCCATCTCTAAAAAGAAAAAAAAAGTGGAAATTTGGATAGAGATTTGTACAGGCACAGAGGGAAGACCATGTGAAGACCCCAGAAGAAGACGGTCATCCAAGAACCAAGGAGAGAGGCCTTGGGATAACCCAGTCCTGCTGACAGCTTGGTCTCGGACCTTTAGCATTCAGAGCTGTGAAAAAATAACTTCCTGTTGCTTAAGGAATCCTGTCTGTGGTATTTTGTTATAGCAGCTCTAGCAAGCTAATATAAATATAATAGCAAGTATCTGGATGGCCAGATTATATCGTATTTAGTTTTCTGACATGTCAAGAAAAAGATTTCATTTAAGATGGTAACTACAGGCCGGGCGCGGTGGCTCACGCCTGTAATCCCAGCACTTTGGGAGGTTGAGATGGGCGGATCACGAGGTCAGGAGATCGAGACCATCCTGGCTAACACGGTGAAACCCCGTCTCTACTAAAATACAAAAAAAATTAGCTGGGTGTGGTGGCGGGCGCCTGTAGTCCCAGCTACTCTGAGCCTGAGGCAGGAGAATGGTGTGACCCTGGGAGGCGGAGCTTATAGTGAGCGGAGATCGTGCCATTGCACTCCAGCCTGGGAGACAGAGCGAGACTCCGCCTCAGAAAAAAAAAAGGTAACTACATATGCACCTTTATATTGCTTGACAAATATATAAACTCAGTAATAGCACTGTGGAAAGGACTGTAACAAACATGTTTCCATATCCTCATTTCTCTTTCTCAGTAAAGTTCAGATTATTTTGCTTGGGCTTTATAACTCTCCATGCTATTACAAACTATTTTTCATAACTTGTATCTTGCTACTTCCCTTAGCCTATTCTAGTCTCAAGGAAATGGAAGTGTTTGCTGTTCTCTGTATATCCTTAACTTCCCACTTTTTTGCCTTCACTCATTGTTTACTTTATGGATTTTCAACACTGCTTTGTTCTATTCATTTAGTAGTTAGTCCACAGGTATTTATTGAGGCCTCAGTATGTGCTGGAAACCGGGCTAGGAGCTGAAAGCGTAATGAGTAATAAAACCGTAAGCCTTCTGCTGAAGGAGCTAATACTCTGGTAGAGGTAGACATTTAAGTAGGGTAACATAGGGCTCCAGGGAAGCAATGGACCAAGTCTTGGGTGGGGCGAAGGGAAGAGCTGCAGAAATGAGTCTAAGTCAGTGGTTCTCAAATGGGGATGAAAAGGGAGGAAGCATTTGATAATGTCTGGAAACATTTTTGGTTGTCACGACTTGCAGGTGGGTGTATGCTGCTGGCATCTAGTGGGTAGGGATGCTGCAGAACGTATTACAGTGCACAAGGTAGTCTCACACAACAAATAATTATCCAGCTCACAAAGTTGATAGTGCTGAGGTTGAGAAATCCTGCTGTAAATCGAGTTGTAAAATTTGAGTAGGAAGGTGTTTTCCCAGCCAAAGAATGGCAGCATTTGCCAAGATCTACTAGAGTTGAGATACCATGATTTGGCTAACTGGACTGAGTTTGATGTGGCTGGAGCTCTATGTTTGAATGGGAAGGAATTAGGCTTGAGAGGTAAGCCTGGCAGTGTTCAGATTTAGAGGCCTCAGAGCCATGTTGATAATTTGGGATGCCTTCTCTTTGGCTGTCTGGAGCCTTTGATGGAGAGTTTGAGGTAAATCTGTTGACAAGTTAACTAGTAACCATTCTGAGTGTATCTGCAGAAACCAATGGTAAAGCACCATGGCTGAGAATAACTATTCTAGCAAGTCTGAACTTTGGGTTACCCATCTAGTGAGGATCACTGATTAATATATGTAAGGGAAGATAACTGCTACGGTTTGAATGTGTCCCCTACACATTCTGTTACTGAAGGGGCATTTAAAGTGAACCCACTTGAAGTAGGGATACAAATTTTATCATAGAGAGTGAGGAAACTTAATTGGGGCTTTGTGTTGGTGTCCCCAAGACCACCTCAAGCTCAGTGATTGGCTAAAAGGGCTCACAGAACTCAGAAAGCTGTTATGCTCACAGTTATTGTTACTACAGCGAAAGAATACAGATTAAAATCAGCATAGGGAAAAGGCAGGTGGATGAAGTCCTGGAGAATCAGGCGTCAGATTCCAGGTAGGCCTCCCAGTTGAGTCACATGAGGAATGTCTTCCAACGACAACGCGTGACAAAACATGTGAAGTATTACCAACCAGGGAAGCTCACTCAACCCTGGTGTCCAGGATTTTTATTTGTCAGTCATGTAAACTTGTATCACCTGTGTGAACCTGTGCGACTGACCTTAGTTATTCAGTCTCCAGCCCCTCAGAGGTCAGACAGGTGCAGTGTGGCTCAAGGCTACTGGCAAAATACTCTTTTTTTTTTTTTTTTTTTGAGACGGAGTCTGGCTCTGTCGCCCAGGCTGGAGTGCAGTGGCCGGATCTCAGCTCACTGCAAGCTCCACCTCCCGGGTTTACGCCATTCTCCTGCCTCAGCCTCCCGAGTAGCTGGGACTACAGGCGCCCGCCACGCAGCCCGGCTAGTTTTTTGTATTTTTTTAGTAGAGATGGGGTTTCACTGTGTTAGCCAGGATGGTCTCGATCTCCTGACCTCGTGATCCGCCCATCTCGGTCTCCCAAAGTGCTGGGATTACAGGCTTGAGCCACCGCGCCCGGCCGCAAAATACTCTTACAAGAGTATATTCCACAAACTCAGAGGTTCTCTCTTAGGAGCCTGTCATGGGCCAGTCCTCCTTTCTTTGAATGAATGGGGTTTGAGCAACCCTGGTCTGCTGAATTAACATTTTACTGCATAGCTTTTTTTTTTTTTTTTTTTAAGTTAGGGAGGTTACAGGTTTTTTTTTTTCCCTGCTTTACTATGAATTTTTAAAAATTGTGTAAAATATATATAATATGAAAGTTAGATGTTAATGATTTTAACTCTACAGTTCAGTAGCATTAAATACGTTCACATGTTATATAACTATCACTGTCATCCATCTCCAGAACTTTTTCATCATCCCCAAACTGAAAATTTGATGTGTTATTAAAAAATAACTCCCCATTCCCTGATCCACCAGCTCCAGGTAACCACTGTTGTACTTCCTGTCTCTCTGAATTAGGCTGCCCCAGGCACCTCATATGTAAATGGAATCATACGGCATTTGTCTTTTGAACTAGCCTCTTGCACTTAGCATGTCTTTTAAGTTTCATCCATGTTGTTAGCCAGTATCAGAATTGTATTCCTATTTAATGTTGATATAGCACAGGCTTTAATTTGAAAAAATAAACTGAAGATGGTAAAAAGTATTTTTAAAAAATCTTATATTCAACAAAATTTACATAATTGAAACTGTGCTAATCCTTAAAATGTAAAAGAAGTGACTTCAGTACTCATTTTAGGGACATAGTTTTTCTGACAAAATTATATAAGAACGTACTACAGTATCCTTTACCAAGTCAAGAAGAGAGGGATGTTTTTGCAGAAATGTCCCTTGGCTTCTCTAGTTTTCCCAGGCGCCTCTCTTAGTTCTTAGAGAGTTAATTCATTCTCTTTTGAAGTACCTATTGTATCATCCTTGAGAATTTTCCGCAGTTGCTCTCTGGTCTAATTGTATCTGGTCTAACTCTGCCAGACATTCCTTTGTTAAAATGGCTTTGCATGTGATTAAAGCAGTTCTCTAGCATTGTTAAGTGACTTGTTCAAATCCTGCATCTTTGGTGGTTTATAGTTTCAGTTTATGTTCATTCTACTTTTATAGTCTCATGTTTGCAGCATCTAAAAATCAGAGTGACTTAAACAGGTTCCCAGAAGTAGATACTAGGTGGGTAGTTTGAGTGGGGACTGGTCAGCTCATTGGTGAATATTTTTGTGTGTGACAACTTTTGCCTCATGATTATAGGATCATGATTAATGAGCATCTGGACCACGAGGATCCCTGTACTTTTATTCGTGAGAGTATTGAGTGTTTGCTTAACAATCTGTTAGAGAATTTAGTTCACTTACATGTCTAGGGCCCACAGTAAGTAAATGTTCCTCACAGAAATCTCTGGAACATCTTCTTTAAGTTGTCATAATTTAAACTCTCAAAAAGTTGGGTAGACTGACAGAGGATTAAGAATCTTTGGTTTTAAACCTTTACCGTTCTTATTTCTAATGTTCAGTCAGCTTACACTATGTTCATAGTAATCCACTCTCAGTGTTCACAGGCCTAATGTGTTAACTATAAATAGAAAAATAAGACTGCCAGCCTGTGGGAACCAGGCCTGTGCCAGGGAGGGTCATTATAAGAGGCAGTCACTCTTCACTTGAGAGGTTTAAAAACCGAAAATGGTGGATATTTTTTCCTCACATCCTCATGAAACAGTGATGATTAATGTTCAAATATGTTATAACACAGAATAATTAGCAGGAAATCATCATCATAGGTGAATTTGGGATTACTAACTTAAAAACAAGGAAAACCCTCCTCCTTCCCTCTCCAGCGCCTTAGTCAGATATTCCGGGGTTGCATGTGTAGGGTGGAACATTGGCTACAGCTTGGGAAGTGAGAGGGAGGAGATATCCATTCGTGATCATCTTCAACAACTCTTAGCTCCAAGTTGGCATACAGCTGTGTACAATTCAAGTTGGCATGGAGCTGTGTGCCATTCAAGTTGGCCTGGAGCTGTGTGCCACTTCTTTGGAGTAGTGCAGCACATCATCCCTTTCTGATGGGGAAGAGTGGGGAACACTGAGCCTGGTGTGCGCACAGGGTTCAGGAACGTCACTTGAGAGATGACAGTGGTTAGTAGTACTGACTCTGGGTTAGATCACTTTGGTTTGAATCCTGATTCCTTCCCCCATCCCCTGCCCTCCCCTCCCCTGCCCTGCCCTCCCC